>NC_136483.1:153010992-153223492 GCF_053919585.1 Euprymna scolopes
AAATAAATAATTATATATATATATATATATATATATATCACGTTGACTACACAACTACTACGCGTTCTCGAAGGAACGGTCTCTACCATATATATATATATATATATGTATATATATTAAATATTTTATGTAAAAATACATTAAAATTAAGTTATAGCTGTGGTGATAACTTGGAAAGAATTATAAAAAAGCATAATGGAAGAATCTTAAGGATGGCTAATAGAGAAAGTGTAAATACTAGTGATAACACGGCTGTGAATAAATGTAACTGCCAAAAACCTGAGGAATGCCCAATAAAAAATTAATGTCTAACCTCATCAGTGGTATACCAGGCTAGGATATTCCCAGTAGAGAACCCAAGGGATGAAAGATTCTACATAGGTAGTACCCAAATAACTTTCAAAGATAGATTCTATGGACATACACCTTCGATGAATAATCAAACGTATGAAAAGGGCACTTCCTTATCGTTATACTACTGGAAATTGGTTAGAGAAAATAACATACCTAGAATAGAATGGAAGATTATTAGAAGGGCCTATACAGAATACATGCACTTAAAGAACTCTAAATTAGAAGATCAGAACAACTATGAGTACAACTCCCCCCCAAAAGAGGATAAGTGAGATCGTAACTATGATCATACCCGTATGGATTACATAAGTCGCTTAATATTCTACTTTCTCAAGCAGTTATAATATTACTAACCTAAATAAATACCTGTATGAAAGTATATTTGAAACAAACGAGTAATAGATTGTTTAGGTGAACCTCGTAATAATGTATGCATGTAAATATTTTTGCGTGTGTGCATGTATGTGCATATGATCTGTATGTATATATACGTGGGTAGAAAAAATAAATAATAATAATAATAATAATAATAATAATAATAATAATAATAATAATGATAAATAAATAGATAAATAGATAAAAAAAAGTAAAAAATGAAAAGTGAAAGAGAAGAAAAGGAAATAAAGAAATAGGGGGGAATGAATAAAGTTGAAGGTAAGTACTACAACATATAAGCCTTTATACTCCGTTTATATAACCTAAATACTATGATTTTTTGTCATATGTTATTATATATTATTGTTATATCGTTATATATCTTATGTATATCTGTGTAACCCTCGAAAGAGTGCTTGCTAAATATGAGGATAGACCTATGGACTTCAAGCTGAATTTACTATAAATTTTTACGTAGTATAAATTTTTACGTAGTAAAAAAAACTTACAACTTATGAAAAAGTAACAAGCAGGTGGGGGCAGGTTATATAACTTTGCGTGTGGGGTTTTTATAGAAAAGAGAATTATGTAGTGAATGAGTTCATTTCTATTTCTATTTTAGATGTATTATTTGGTGGCACTGTACATATATATATATGTCTGTATTTTGTGTAAATATGTATGTATAAGTGTATTTATGTATGTATCTGTATGCATGTGTATGTATATATGTGTGTATATGTGTAGATGTGTGTATGTATATAAATGTATATGTATATATATATGTATGTATATATATATATGTATATATATATCTGAACTAATAAAATAGGCTGTCTCGTATACGATGATTGTAATAATGTATATTACAAGAATGTATGGGTGTCTGGGTATATATACATGTATATTATGTATGTATATATACGCCCGTGGGGACTGGAGTGGTTTCATATATAAAGGGGTTACCACACTACTGAAGTAAAAGGGCACCTTATTATTATTATTATTATTATTATTAAAAAAGGTTTTTGCATTTGTGCCTGTATTGCTGTGTTTTTATGCGTTGTGAGTGAGCGGGTATCCGTGTGTCCATGCATGTGTATGTATGTGAGTATATGCATGAGTCTATGTTGGTGTCTATATGTATATGTGTCTCGTATACGTCTGTGGAGATTTGGGGACACGTGTGGATGGGGATGTGTGTCTGCGCCTGCGGATGGTCTGACTGTGTGTGCATGTGTTCTGTGTATGCTGCTGTGCGTGTGCGTGTGTGTGTATATGTATGTGTGTATGTATATGTGTATGTGCGTGTGTTTATATATATGCATATATATGTATATATATATATATATATATATATATATATATATATATATATGTATATCTATGTTTTGTTGGGACGTGTGTCCGGTTAGGGTCCACGGGTTTTTGGGTTCCCAATCGACAGTCTTATTATTGTTATTATTATTGATATTGGTAGTGTCATTAGTATTATCAATATTATAGAAATTATCATTATTAGGATTGTTAGTGGGATTAATATTAGTTTTGATATAATAACAGTCATGATGTATGGTATCCAGGTGTGTACATAGATGTCTGTGTTTGAGGGTCCGTGCATTGATATAACTGCATATATAGGTATAGATGTAAACAGTTTATAACTGCATGTGAGCATTATATGTCTATGTATGTGTATATATGTGTGTGTATGTGTATATATGCGCGGGTGTATCAATATGTGGGTGTATATACGTGTATTTATATATATTTATGCGTGAGGAGTTTGATAACTTTCGGTGTTTTGTGTTTATTTTTTGTTTGTTTATTTATTTTTTTATTTTATTTTATTTTATTTTTATTTTATTTTATTTTATTTTATTTATTTAATTTATTTTAATTTATGTTTATTTAATTTATTTTAATTTTAATTTTATTCTTGTGTCGATATAGTTATGGCCTGTTTTCAGTGCGTGTGTGTGAGTAAAATACAACGAACAGTGTATATCCGCTCCTGAGTATACATATAAGCGTATGTTTGCTTCTAGTGTGTGTGTGTGTGTGTGTGTGTGTGTGTGTGTGTGTATGTGTGTGCGCGCGTATGTGTGTGTATGTGTGTGTGTGGATTGAACGGCACCGGTCAGTACTCAATGCCCATAAGAAATGTTTTTAATTTACGAACCGCAAGACAAAAATACTAAATTCTCAATTACCTTATGCCATAAAAACCAAAAGATGGGATAGATAAACTTAAAAAGGGAATATAAAAAAAGGGAAATAAAAAAGATGTTATTTATCTTCAAAGACCTCACTTGTCCTCTCCCCGCTCATAACCCCCACCCATGTTACATTCTAACTTTGTGAACGAAATAAGAAAATGTTTTTGTTTGAAATATCAGTTCTCGACGATAATTCTTGGCCTGAAGATGTAATCCCCCAACGCGGGTTATTACAGAAACATGTATGCACATATGTAGCCATCAATGTTTATATAAATAAATTTCATATAAATAAATATATATAATTATTATATATATATAATTATGATATATATATATGTGTAGCCAATGTGATATATAGCAACATATGTAGCAATATATATATATATCACATTGATATATATATATACCACATTGATATATATATATATATATATATATATATATATATATATATATATCACTGGCTACACAACTACTACACGATCTTACCAATGTTGGATAGACAAGTCCATCCTAAAATGCGACCCATGAAACCGTTAAGAAAATACACAATCTTTTCTGCAAGATATACATCTTCCAAAAAAGGAAAATCATAAAACCTCCCATGAGTTTTCGCTTTCCGACGTAAAGTAATGATTGTTACAATATGGCATAATTTTATCCTTCAGTGGGTGCGTATATTTATTTCCTTATTGACCGGAAACGGGTCCTTATAGGTCTTAAGGTCTCGAAACTGGTCGATATCGACCCTCTAAAAGGTCGTTTAAACCATCCACAGGGTCAGTAAATGCCTGGGGAATCGAAAGATAATCGATAAACCATCCATAAATCGAAGAAAGATTTGCAATGCAAAACAGACAGTCACATAAATAAAGTCATAAGAAAATCATAAAATAATCTAACAAAAATACAAATTGCCTATAAACATTTGCAATTTGTATTTGATTAGTCTTTATGGCCTCTTTATGAAAGATTCTGTTTACTGATAAAGAATCTCTTATATACAAACTGACCCTAAAAACGCGACCCATGAAATCGTTAAGAAAATACACAATATTTTCCGCAATGTTACCACATTTCTGAATTTTTTGAAATTAAAAAAGATCTTTTGTATCATTTCGATTCTTCAAACTACTGCTCTTATCTTGAGTGTTATTTTCAGAACGTCACGATCGATGGTACTTCCGCCCTTCTTCAGGCGTACCTTGTCGAACTCTGGAATGGCTGATAGAACAATTACACGCTACATCTATGAATAAAAAAAAGAAATATGTTCGAAATTTCTTTTAGGTTTTCAGAATTCTACAGAAAGATTCTTGACTTTAATATGATAGATCTAAAGAGGGTCGGAGGTTATATTGATCAAAACATTATGAAAAAAAAGATGAGAACAATAATCTAAAGAATGTAAGCTATACGAGTCATTATGCTTGATTTGTTTTCAAACTTTATCGCTGTTCAATTAGATATGGTGTAACAGAGCGCATATGTGCACATCAGCAGCAATCGAAGGATAGCTGGCTTGCGAAAATATTAGCAGCAGCAGCTATTAAAGCACGTATACCAATTAGCAAGTGTGGCGAGCTTGTGTCACAAGAAAAGGAAAGGAAAATACACCATGTGGTTGAGACGAAAGCAAAGTGCGACCGGGAAAGATGGGCGTGTAAATACGCGGGCAAGATAGCGTTGGCTAGCACCAACGCGAGGGGCCGAGGGGCAGAGGGGCCGAGGGGGCGAGGAGAAAGACTTTTAAAAAGCACATGTGTGTGCAAAAAGACTTTTGAAAGTTAATGGAATCACCACGAATAAATGCATTTCATTTGCACTAAAAAAACAAAAAAACAAAAAACAAAATAGGTGCCGAGTTGGACTTTTATTTCTCTCCTATTTTTTTTGTTTGTTTGCGACGAAGTACCAGGCAAAGTGTGGCTCCAAGAGGTTTGAAGTGTAACGACGCAGCTAAAAAAAAAAAAAAAAAAAAAAAACGGCCACGCCACCTTACATAGGACATTTTGATGATCGTCTCATGAGCAAGAGGCGTAATTCTGAATAAGATTTCAATCTCCAAGATTTCTATCTCTGAAGTTTTCTCCAAGATACTCTATCAATCTGACCGTTTTTTAATATTTGGTTGGTGCAAAAATAATGGCGTTTTTTTACGTCCAAGATTATAACTTCTTTTCATAATAAACTTTATTAATCGAAATAAGAACCATTAGAATCGACACATTTTTGCCAACGAGAAACAAGTTTATTTATACCATTAGCATAGAAATCTGGAGTTCTGGAAGCGATGAATTCATTGAAAGCCGGTTTGGCATCATCACGGCTTTTGAAGTATTTTTCGCGCATAAAGTTGTCGAGCTGCTTGAAAAAGTGATAATCCGTGGGCGGGAGGTCTGGTAAAGATGGCGGGTGAGGCAGAGTCTCGTTGCCCAATTCGATTAGCTTCTGCAGGGTCAGTGTAGCAACATACGGGCGGGCATTATCATGAAGAAGAATTGGTCTCTTCATATGGATCAATCTCGGGCACATACGTTGGAGCTTCTGATGCATTTCGTAAATTTTCGTTGACAGTACTTTTCCGCCGTAATCGTTTCGCTCGGATTCAAGAAGTTGTGGTGGATGAGACCAACCGCAGACCACTGAACAGTCACCATAACATTTTTTTTATGCAATTTCAGTTTCAGAAAGTGTTGTGGAGCTTCTCCGGCATCAAATCACTGTGCCGAACGTCGCCGGTTGTCGAAGAGGATCCACTTCTCACCACACGTCACAATCCGCTCGAGATATGGGTCGTTTTCTTGAGCATTGAGCAGAAGAAGCATAGAAGACAACTCAAAACGACTATTTTTTTTTTATTATCATTCAATTCATGCGGCACCCATTTATCCAACTTTTTTGACTTCCTTATTTGTTTTAAATATCGAATGACTGTTGATTGGTCGCCCTTGAGTTCAACAGCAAATTCTCGTGTGGTTTTGTGGGTATCGGCTTCAATTAGGGCTTTCAAAAGTTCGTTATCAACCGCAGTTGGCCGACCGCGACCGTCTTCAACTTCGAGGCTCTCGTCATCATTGCGAAATTTCTTAAACAACGGTTGTGCCACACATTCATTAGTGGAACCTAGGCCAAACACATGTGATATCACGAGCTGTCTCGGCAGCTTTTCGGCCTAGTTTGAACTGGAACCAGAAAATCGTGCGGATTTGAATTTTGTCCATGCTGTCGAAAAGCCTACAAAAAAAAATGAATGAAGAGATTGAAAACGGTAACGAAAAACACGATCTGATACAGCGAAAAACGCGCTTCAAAATGATATAAAACATACCTACATATATAAATGAATTAATCCAGAAATCATATATAAATGTGAGAAAACGATATTGTTTACATACACACAAACCTAATATATGTGCAGTATACGTGACGTCATAGCAGAATACGTCATAACAGATGGCATCATATATTGTTTCGACCTGACAATACCGAGTATATAAATCTTATATATATATATATATATATATATATATATATATATATATATATATATATATATATTTATTTGTTTGTTGCCGATGTTTTCCTCTGCGCCAAGTGTCATGACGTGTCTAAGGGGTGTCTAATGGTGATCTATAGAGGCCTGATTCAAATCGTCTGCAAGTTGATGTTTGCAGGGTTCCCTAAAATTTTGTGCTAACTGTGATTCAAGGCGATTGCTACAGTCAAATGATGGTGTGGTATGCTGCCTAGTATCCTTCTACGTGGTAGAATAGCTCTTGTGGATAGTCTCTGGACAGGGACTTGTGATATGTTCAGCTGCCGTCCGCTTTTAGCATGGGTCGAGTGATGCGAATGACGTCCCTGTCGCTGGCTCTGGTTAGGAAACAGTGAAATGTTTGAGCCGGGGGTGACTTCATGTTGTCTTTTTTTCGGTTCCGGAATCTAAAAGTAGTGTTAGTTCTGCACAGAGGCTAAGTAGGGTTGGCCGTTTCCGTTAGAGTTCTCAATGCCATGGTGACCATTTATTAGGACTGTGCCAACAGCATATTCTTTTCATTCTTTTGACTCTCGGGTATATATCTGACACAGTTAGACACACTTAATCAACCGAGAACCACATCCGTCTATATAAAATCGTATAATGTATTAACGGATATATACTCAAGAGTCAAAACAATGAAAAGAATATGCTGTCAAAGCCCTACTAATTATTCCTTCTCGTCTACTTGCGAATTAAAATAACCAAATACAATGAGCTTGTCATTTACAGTCGCTATTGGGATCGTATGGTCGAGCGTGTTGTAAAATAAAATTTAGCTTTAATCAGATGAGGTCAGAGACAGGGCGTATATTGCAACCAGGATGACGTGTCTATCACGCGTGATCGGAATGCTGACACTGATGACAATGGGAATAAAGTTGTTTTGCTGCACGAGCTGGGATTGGATAGCAATATGCACGACGCCTTGGGGGCCTTCCACTTTCAAAATATGTTCTAGCTTCCCTGACCTGGAGGAGATCAATACACGATAGCACTGTGAACTTCGATGAAAAAAGGAAGTACGATGAAAAGGCAGGGTGTGAACACTGTCTGCAGCTATTACACTACCGACTGGGCCTCACAAGTCATCTATGATAAAAATCTCCCTGTCTGCTTAAATGTATATATGTATGTATGTATGTATGTATGTATGTATGTATGTATGTATGTATGTCATGGATCTCAGTGTTTGTTTGCTGCTTGTTTATCTATTGCATGTGTTGGATTTGTTTTTATGCTTATTTTTATTTTTATGCATCGTTTGGATTGATTTAATTGTAAACATCATCACTATCGTCATGGTCGTTTTTAAACGCTTGTCTCAATTAAAAAAATAACAGAACCGAAATTCATTTGTGTGTAAGTATGTATATATATGTTTGTATATCTGCATATATGTATATGTATATATGTATATGTATGCATGCAACTGTATCTATGTGTGTGTATTCATATGTAGGTATATATATGCATGTGTACGTGTATATATATATATATATACATATATTTTTATGCATGTTAGATTCATTTGATCATACCCATCATCATTGTCATCGTCATGAATGCTCCTTCATGTATATTCTACATGTACGTGTATGTGTACGTGTGTATATGCATATGTATGTACATGCGTATATGTGTACGTCTGTGTGTGTATGTTCATGTTGGCGTGTGTGCATACATGCATATGTATACTCCGTGCATGTGAATGGATGTACGTATGTGTGCGTGCAGGTTTTTGTTTGCATGCGTATGTGGGGTGGAGAGTACTCCCGTAAACCGTGGTCAAGCCAACCCCTCTAGGAGAAGCAAATCTCTGATTTAAACAACAATAAAGCGGAAGACCAGAACCCGCATTAAGCTGGTCTACAGTTTGACTTGTTGCTGGCTACCTTGCCCTTGCTTGTTGCTGGATCTCAACATTTTAAACCGAGAGAGACTTAGATGTCGTACAATAACATCTTTGTATAGACATTTGTCTAAAAAAAGTCCTGTGGCGATAGAAAAATTTTGATGCGGGTAGGCCCGAAAGGCTGGAAGCTTGTAATAACTGAACTGACCTGTCATCATCATGTGTATGTATGTATGTATGTATGTATGTATGTATGTGTGTATATGTGTATGTATGCTTATATATGTACATGTGTATGCATATTTATGTATATTTATGCGTATGTATATGTATGTATATCTATGTGTATATATGTATGTGTGTATATATGTTTATGTGTTTATGTATGTATATATGTATAAATATGTTTGCGTGCGTATGTATGTATATGTATGTGTATATATGCACATTATGTATGTGTAGATATATGTATGTGTATGTGTGTACGTATGTATATGTTTGTATTGGTATATGTGTATGTGTATGTATATGTATGTATGTGTTTATGTATGCATGTGTGTATGTATATGTATGGAAGTGTGTATGTATATATGTATATATGTGTGTATGTATTTATATATATGTATGTGTAGATATGTGTACGTGTATATATGTGTATATGTGTGTGTATGCGTGTATGTATATATACATGTGTGTATACCAATGACCGTCTTCAGTCTCATGTCTGCTTGAGGGTGTGCAAGTCGCTGGTAGGACTAGAAAGTCGTCTTCGGGCACATGGACTTTCAGTGACTGAGGGAGTGGCACTTGCCTGACAAGACGTTGCATCATCATGACGCATGCATGTATATGTATGTCTGCCTAAAGCTTTCGACAGAAGCTATTGATTTACATGAGATCGATATCATTTTGAAGCTCGACTCTTCGGACGACAAATATAGAAAATTTGGCCAAAAACATTAATTCCTTCACCATCAACTGGGTACTTTTCTACAGGGAGGGGCCGCGTTTTTCGCCGATATTTTCGAAAGTCATCATCTCTTTTCAATTGACTAGTCCGTATTTAAACCTTGGCCACTTCCGGTTTGGCGATGGACGCAACGGCAAAGACGTCACGTTTATTTTTTTTCACATTCTTTTCCACCTTCGCGATTCGGGTTCAAGCCTGCCTGCCTACTATCACTTTTTTTGTTTGTTCAACAAACACCTTCAAACACCCGGGCAACACCGGATACCCATGCTAGTAACTTCTAAAGATCAACAGCCATACGAGAACAAAGATTAATACAATGCGACGATTGTCAGCTGAACTTGATTAATGCAATGAACCAGCATAGCTTGCCCAAGGGTAATACCATAGTGAGTATTTCGTATGTTACATGTCAGTCCGAATGCAAAGTGTGAACAACGTGTGCATAATACTGAGATACATATTCTCCTTGTCTTTATAGTAAGGCGAAGTGTTCATTGTTATCCGTAAGGTGGACACCACAGCAAAGACATAATATTGATAAGATCGCGGCTGTTAACCCAGTTGAACAATCAATTAGCCGAATCAAGCGGATCATGTCTGCAATATCGATTATCAGCTAAACGGATTTTTCAATGATCGGTCCAGCGAGACAGGCATTAGGTGTGATAAACGGTCGCAAGAAATCCGTGTTATCTCTTGGAGACTTTCTGAAAAATCGTATTTGGCTCGATCATACCGGAGAGGAAGGTGTAACGAGGAGAGATGTTGCCCAATAAATTCAGAGTCCATTAAGTATTTAAACCAGACTGCATGGCTTCCACAGATTATAAACATTTTAAATGTTGATAAATGACTTCGGTTTATATTAGACTTTTATAAAAACTCAAGTCGAAACCTCTGTTCCCATGCGGCCAATCTAACAGCTAGGCGGAAAAGGGAGAATTAAAGTCTATTTATTTTTTTACAAGCGAAAATATAGTATGATAGCGCACAGCGTTCGATTTATCTAATGGACGGAACTCGCATTTATGCATCAGTTTAGCAGGTTTATTATAATTGTCTTAGAAGCCCTAATGTAAAAAAAAGAAGCTAAAAACATACATGCGCATGGGTATACATTTTATGCATATAATAATAATAATAATAATAATGATGATGATAATAATAATAATAATAATAATAATAATAATGAGCCGAGAAGGGTCAAGAAGGACTGAATGACCGCGGAGCGAGCGCTAGCCAGACCTCAGCTGGACAAGCGCAAAGAGAACTGGGACCTTGTAGAGGCTGAGTGCCACTCAAATTCCAGTATAAACCAATGGCCACTACCAGCGAGAAATCAATGGTAAGAGGCTGTTGCGATGATTAAACTTCATTTGCAAATGCTATCGAAGGAGGTGGTACAGAGCTGGACGTCTAGGGAGACTTGTTGTCACTCAGCTTCCAGAGAACACCACATGTTTCCAATCAGACCGTTTGTTGACTTGTGTGAAAGCTCCATGTAAGCGAATAATAATAATAATAATAATAATAATAATAATAATAATAATAATAATAATATATATATATATATATATATATATATAAATTTATTTATTGCGGACTATTATTTTCATCTTTATTAGTTGTTGTCTCACGACGTTTCGGCCAACTATTCCTCTGGCCTTCGTCAGGTGGTAACCGCGACGGATAGGAACTTCGAATCTCCTAACTGCATTCTCAGCAATCACTGCCATCCGTAGTTGTTGTCGTCTCACCACGTTTTGCCCAAGTAAGCCTCTATCCGGCTTTGGGTAGTATTGAAACCGCTATCTTCAGACAATCATCATCTGGAACCGCAGAGATGATGATTGTCTGAAGATAGCGGTTTTCAATCCTACCCAAAGCCGGATAGAGGCTTACTTGGGCAAAACGTGGTGAGACGACAACAATTACGGATGGCAGTGATTGGTGAGAATGCAGTTAGGAGATTCGAAGTTCCTATCCGTCGCCAGACGAATAGTTGGCCGAAACGTCGTGAGACAACAACTAATAAAGATGAAAATAATAGTCCGCAATTTATATAAATAATACTCATCTCAATAATAAATTCCAATTAAAATAATATATATATATATATATATATATATATATATATATATATATATATATATATATATATATATATATATATATATCCGCTATACACGGACACGTTCAATTATCTTAAGGCAAGTTCGTAAGAAATGTAACTTCGTCCGTTTCTGGCCCTGTAGCCAAAGGAAGACGTGGAAGCTATCCGCATCTTTTGATCACGTTAATGACTTCCGAAACCGATGAAAGGCCGATTGTGTAATGCCCGCTGTAGATTTGAACTTCATTAAGGAGATCTGAATAAGAAACGACGAATTATCGCGAAGGACGGCATCTCGGCCGCGTTACACATTTATTGAGCACAGGCGATGATGGCACGATAATAGATTAAATCACTTGATAGAACCCGTGGCTATGGCGGAAGTAAATGCGCGCGCATGATCAGTTATCTTAATCTAGTGCGGAAGTGTGCTCATATCAATGCGTTTGGGCACTTGGATACGAAGCTGAATAAATATGAAATATGTAGTAAAATACAAATCGGGATTCAGCCGATAAAAATCACGAAAGTTTACTTATGGGTAATTGCTAATGCTTTTATAAATATTAAGAGATCCGTCGTTTCCGTTGATGATGTTGTCGCTTTTGTCTTCGATTGTTGACAAGCAAAGTCTCATTTCGACATAAGACTGAAACACTTAATCGTATGTTATACGGCAAGAAACTAATCCGTGGAAAACTATATATATATATATATATATATATAATCGATTGAGATTGTCGGACTGACTTCCTCATCTTGGTTGTTATCGTCACAACGTTTCGGCCGTTTTGCCCTCCGGCCTTCATCAGATGTTTTGTATCGAACTGGGGAACCGTTTGTTAGGAGTCTCGAACCCAACCCTTTAATATTATTACGGGGGTACCGTGTTCGGACTCCAGCTAGGCTCTGGGACATAGTTGCTGATTCTCTGTTTTGAATGTTACTTTTTTACTGCCTTCGTTCAGGATTGAACTCAGCACCTTTGGGTAACTGTAAACTTTGATACAACGTTTAGGACCACTCGGCCATATGTCACTGGATAGTTTATATTACTGTATTGGTTGGACTATTGTTCTCATCTTAAGTGTTATTTGTGCAACGTTTCAGTTGGATTGTCCCTTGGCCGTCTTCAGGCATCTTGAGTGTTGTTTCATTTCCAAATTATGCCTTATTTGACTTAAATCATTACTTAATCTCTCCAGACTAATTAAAGATCACCCTCAATTCTCTTTTTCCGATATGTCTTTTTCCTGTTTCATGTTTGGCTCTTTAGTATCTAACAGCCTGCAAGATGACTCTGAAATTTGTTATACTCTCAATTGCTACTCTGTTTATTTGCCGCATTCCTTAACTTTGTCTGATCAACACTCTTTCAATTTTAAATTTTTTCCCTTTTTACTATTAATTAACTCTTTCAGTCTATTCAAAAAATTTAACTCATTATTTGTCAGTCTGATTAATACAAGTAATATACACAGTTTAGACTACTTTCTGTTGTGCGGCTAATTTGCGACTCATCTTGTCATGTGAAACTTTGTAAAATAAATTAATCAAGTCAAGCGGAGCAAAATTTTTAATTTCCTAAAAACAAACAAAAATAAATGTTTGCAAATAAAACAATGTTTAAACATTTTAAAACTAAAATAAAAATCGAAAACTAAGTTAAGTACAACATTTGCCCTTAATTAGAAATGTCTCGTGTGAATTTTTGTAACCGTATCTTTGTTTTACATTTTTTTAAAACAATGTCCGCTTTTTTTTGTTTGTTTAACTACTAAATTGTTTTGTTTATTTAACTACCAAATTGCACCCTCGACAGAAATCTACACCAGTTTAAGGTCAAAGTATGAAAATTTTTTTCTAAATTTTAGTTATTATTCATTGTTGGGGCAACACCGATTAAGAATGCGCCAATTGTGTGTGTGCGTGGAGGGGGGAATTTTGTATGTTTTTTTTAGTTTTAGTCAGACATACAAACATACACACATACAACTGCCCCTTTATATTACCCATGAATGAAGGAAAAAAAGTACTGATTTGAAATATTTTTTACCCGGAATAAGTATTTTTAGAAAGAAATTAACGCAAAATAATATATTTTCATTCAAATAATACAGTGGAAGGTAGAAATGAAAAAACGAGCTAGTTCGAATCAATATGTTAGACGTATTGCTATTTGGGTCTGACTTTGGTTTTGTTGCATCAGAAACTATTTTTTTATCTTAATCAGAAACAGCACAATCATTTATGTCTGTTTCTTTGTCTATGAGTATAATCAAAGTAAATATTGCCCTGTTAGGCGCCTCTCTGTCACTAACAATATTTTAGAATATTGCTCATGTAAGGTTTTTTTTTCCTGAAAATTTTGAGCCTTTTTATTATGGCTATCGTGTTTTGTGTTCAATTCCTTATTATATAACTATTATGAATTCTTCTTAAGGCCGAGTATGAATACAGTCAAATGTTTGACATTTTCCTAGAATAAATAAAACAATAGATGTATGTATGTAAACTAAACTAATTCCCCCACCAGTCTTGTTTGGTGAGGAGGGCGGCTAGTCTATCTGAAGGATAAAAACAAGACCTTTCAAAGGGCGAACAAACCCTTTTTCGGGGTCAACGGCCAACTAGCACCGTGTATATTTGTGTGTATGTATATATGTGTTGGGGTTAAGAGGGCGCCCATAAGCCGTGGTGAAGGCAACCTTTCTAGGAGAAGCAAATCAATTTGTTGCTGGCTATCTTGCTCTTGCTTGTTGCTGGATCTCAACATTTTAAACCGAGAGAGAGACTTAGCTGTCGTACAAAGCTAAGACTCTGTAACATCATCTGCGTATAGACAGTCTCTCAGGCATTTGGGCTCATGCACTTTAAGTGTCTGAGGGAGTGGCACTCGTCTGACAAGACGTTGCAATCACTATATATATATATATATATATATATATATATATATATATATATAAAAGTGAACGTGTCTGCGTGTCTGTCTCTCTGTATGTCTGCCTATGTACATTTCCCTACGTAATAACTTTCTCAATTTTAAGTCTACAGACTCGAAATTTGATATACCGGGAACTGACATTTGGGAAAATCTTTGTGATCCATTTTCGGCCAGAGATTTGGCTGTCAAGGGGTCAAAGTTCAATGATTTGACTTTTGAGAACTCTACCAAACTCCTCCGACAATTTTGGGTCTAAACACTTTAAATTTTAGATATAGGTCCCTTGATTTGAGCCTCAAACAATAAATGTTAAGGGGTTATAATAGGGGTCAAAGTTAAAAAATTTACCGTTCTTTTTTGTTGCTCAACATACGCCTCCAAACACTCGGCAATGCCGGGCACCCATGCTAGTATATATATATATATATATATATATATATATATATATATGTGTTTTTTTAATTACCTATGATCTAAAAAACTACTTAACTAATTGCCTTGACATTTTGCGATAGCGTTTTCATCTAATCCATACATGTTTTTATATTTTTAAATAAAAAAATATTACAATATAAAAAAAAAAATCGAAATTGTTTCCTCTCGGCAGAAATTGACGATTTTGAACGCGACATAAATTCATTTTTATTTCGTTAATTTTTCTTAGCGATCGTTTTACTATTTCGCTTTTACACTAACATGATTTATTTTCATATATTTACTATCTAATAACATTAATGATTACAAAAATATCTATGCCACGATAAATGCCGAAAAATATCCATTGTTACTTTACTGTTAGTCACGTGCGTAAAAACTTTTTCCCAATAGCGTATTCGTTGCTTAATTGGTCAGTATATATGTATTTTGATGAATGTTAATTTAACAAATGTATCCGTTTATTGTTCTTATAAAATTATATTGCAACATAAAAAAATAAATTATATTTAAAAAAATTATTTTTAATGTTGCAATAAAATTGTATAAAATTCTTTTCCAGTTTACATTTTTCCATTGTAATCCATGATTTTTCTAGGCTTCAAATAAATGCACTTGTTCCTTGTTTAATTTCAGTCTTCATTTTTACCCCATAAACATAACATACACATATGTAATAACAATGTTTGGTACTCGTCTGCTTCAATAAAATCCCCCCCAATTATCCTACTTTCATTCTTTAATTCTGTCTGTTTCACTTGTTACTTCTCTTTTCGCGACAGAAGTAAATTCGTAGCAACAGTAGTCACGGAAGCGCCGTGGTTGTTATGGAAACCAGTCATAAAAAAGTCGCCCACCTTCTTAGGTTTTTTACGATTTTGAACACCAGTAATTTCGTCATAACTTTTGTTTTACTGAACAAAAATTGAATCTTGTTTTCACAATATAGCTTAGAAGGTGATCCATAAACTGTAATAATTGTTTGAAATTTGGTCGAAAAATGAGTGAGCAGTGAAGCTTAAAAGCAATTCTAAATAACTAAAACTGCTACGTAACCATATATTCAAACACTGCCGTGTTTGAATTATATTTCTCTTTGCAATTGTATTGCAACATAAAAAAAAAAGAAATTTTAATGTTTTTTTAAATTTTTTAATGTTGCAATATAATTGTATATACAGTATAAACGAATAGCGGTTATTGAAAACTAAACGCGCCGGTGTATTGCTTAGTTCCAAGTTTACTCTCTCTTTCACACACACTCTAAGTTCCTATTTACTTGCCTCCCCATGAGGGCAGAGTTAGACACAAGACCGGTTTTTCATGTGGAGAAAACACATTTCCCCAAAAAGGGGTACTCTGCATATGAACAAAAATAAAAATTGTCTAAACGTTATTTACATACGCACACGTTTGCTTGTGTGTCTGAAGATAGCGGTTTCAATCCTACCCAAAGCCGGCTAGAGGCTAACTTGTCCAAAAACATGTTGAGACGACAACAATTGCGTTAATGACTTCCGAAACCGATGAACGTGTCTCGCCTTAGTTACTGATACGCATATTATTGTTTACTTGTCTATTGCCTGGTAACCCCGTACGCTAATATGTTTTTATCCACTCCCTCCCCCTTGAGCCGACATCTTTCTCTCTTTCTATCTTTCTTAATGTTCCGTCTACTTAAGTTTTTTGACACTTTCTCTACCTTTATTTATAATTGTTTCAAATGCTGTTCACCTCCTCCCATTTCTTATGGCATTGTAATCAGGCTAACCCGCTTTTTCCCTGCTACTGTTTCTCGGTTCCTTTCTTGTTCTCGTTCCCTTTTTTCTTTTTCTTTCTCATCTTTCTTTTTCTTCTTGTTCTTTGTCTCTCTCTTTTTTATCTTCCTTTTCTCTTTTTTCCGTTTTATTCACCTTTTTATCCTGTTAAGTCTTGACACTCTCTTTCCCTCCTATATTTGGAGTCTAAAATATCACTTAACCTACCAACCTTCCTTTTCTTAATTTAAAATTTAACATTTTATTTTTTATAAAAATACATTTTTCTTCTTCTCTCTGAGAACCAGTCGTCTTCAGTGGCGCATAAGCCATATTACGTCTCCTGACAAGAAGTTTTGGGTTTTGCCAACCAATTTTCCAAAACATTAGCATACTAAGTGTAGCGACTATATATATTTGTCTATATAAATAAACGTATATTTTGCCTTTTTTTATTTAGCGCTCTTAATAACCTCATTTGAATTCATAAGTCTTCTCTCTTTAAATCTTCAATATATATATATATATATATATATATATATATATATATATATATAATTCTAAAAATATTATTATCCACTGATACGTTAATAAAACCTGAAGCAAAAAAATAAAACCTAAATAAATAAAATAAAATATAGCTAATATTGAAACAGAATAGTAAATGTCAACAAATTCATCGTTCTCACACAACTATTTTGTATCTAGAAATGTAAACAAAAAATAAAAAAGAAGGAAGGAAGAAAGGAAGGAAGGAAAAGGGACGGATAGAGAGTAGTAGTAGTAGTCTCGGATTTACTACAATTGTTATTATGTTTGTCAACGGGTTAAAATTGTTTAGTTGTAAGAAAATAGCCACAGTATAGTTGTAATAAAGAATAGTTGAACCCCCCCCACTCTTCCCATGTTAAATAATAATTTCGAAATAATAACGTTAATATTTCAGTGCGCAGGTCAAAATCTGCAAAAGAAGCGATTTGTGTTTATTTGTTTACGTTGTTATGGGTTAATGTTTATGCGCGCATGCGCAACCGGATGTCGTAAACCGGAAAGTGGGTTGAATCACTCGTTACAAGGTCACTTGCGTTTTATAATTATATACATGTATTTAATCAAATAACATTATGAATAACACCGTAATGCAGGGTAGATACCGTGACCAGGGACCTGAAAAATATCGTATCCCACATCGTAACCTGAAAAAAAGTGTACTTTATATAGAAGAGAAAGTAAATGTTATAAGAGAGAAACGGAATGCCTACTAGACACCATCCTTGGGTTCATTTGGTCTAAGGCTCTAACATGAGTTACATCCGAACTAAACACTGGTTAAATATTTACATATGAACTAAACACTGGTTAAATATTTACATATGAACTAAACACTGGTTAAATATTTACATATGAACTAAACACTGGTTAAATATTTAAAAATGGTACGCTATCTCCTCAGACCATCGAACATGTCACCTAGGGTTGCGAGGGGATGCACTCCCCTTAAAGATAAAAACAAGACTAAAAACTAGCGGTCCCGCCCTGAGGATATAAAGGGACCGTCAATCTGTTTATACCCCAGACGAGAAGAGGTAAGCAATGGTGTAAAGTGGCACTAGGGACAACCATGTAAAAATCCCACTGGCCCTTTATTTCCATTATGCGCAGCAAAATGAATAAAGAAACAAAAGAGATAAAAAAAAGAAACAGAAAAAGATAGGGAAGGCCTTACAAACCCAGTCACAATCTTTTACACAGAAGTACGTTTTATCGTTTTACTAATGTTTTATGTATATATATATATATATATATATATATATATATATATATATATATATATATATATATATATATATATATATAATGTTTTGCTAAGGTTTTATATATATATATAATGTTTTGCTAATATTATATATATATAATGTTTTGCTAATGTTTTATATATATAATGTTTTGCTAATGTTTTGTATATACAATGTTTTGCTGATGTTTTATATATATAATGTTTTGCTAATGTTGTACATATAATGTTTTGCTAATGTTTTATATATATAATGTTTTGCTAATGTTTTATATATATAATCTTTTACTAATGTTTTATATATATAATGTTTTGCTAATGTTATATATATAATGTTTTGCTAATGTTATATATATAATGTTTTGCTAATGTTATATATATAATGTTTTGCTAATGTTTTATATATATATAATGTTTTGCTAATGTTATATATCTGGTCTATATAACTGGTGTTTCTTTAACATTGTGACGTGTCGATATATACGATATATACGATATATACGTGTTTTAATATTTTGTGATCGTCTAGTTTCTTGAATGTGCGTATAATGTCTATTGATCGTCTCCAGTCTTCATGTGTGTGGGTATTTCGATAACAGTATGCATAACAAGATAATAATATATGAGAGAGGTTCTTCACAACATGATGAATAACATTGGAGACACCAACAAAAGACACATAGCTTTTCAAAGTTTCTTCCGTGCTTCCTGCAATTAAAGATGCTTTTCCTACGAAAAGAGAAACGCCAAGATGTGAATTATATTTGGTATTATTATTTATTTCCATGCTTTGTCCCTTCTCGGAGTAAGACACGCTTCGTATAATTCGTATCATTTGGATTCATCGGACTACTGCTCTCACCTTGAGTGTGATTTTCACAACGTTTCGGTCGATGTAACCTCCGACCTTCTCCAGGTGTATCGTGTCCAAATTCTCGAGTTCGACAGAAACATTCCCGAGTTCGACAAGATACACCTGAAGAAGATCGGAGGTTACATTGACCGAAACGTTGTGAAAATCACACTCAAGGTAAGAACAGAAGTCAGATGCATCCAAATAATACGAATAATCAATCTTCATTTTCACCAAGTTAACATTCCTGGTACATATTTTAACATAAATATTTTATCTTTAAATACCTAATCTTTATCTAAATTCCTGTTTATTTTAGCCATGAAAAGTAAAATTCCTTTTCCACCAAGTTGCCATTTCTGGTACATCTTTAAAAATAAATATTTTATCTTTAAATACCTAATACACTTCGATAACATTTTTTCTGTTATTCAAACATTCCTTTTTGTTATCGAAATATTTCTGCTAACTAAACACTGACAATCTCCTACGATCACTTTGCCCGGCATTTTTTTTCAGGACCAACAACACAACACTATCACTACTCAAAGCTTGCCAAGTCGAGTAACATTCGAACAGATAAATATACATTTATAAATGCATAAAATATACGAATATTCGTTTATAAAATATACGTAACTCATTTTATCAAATTAACTTAATTTGATAAAATATACTTAACTATAAAACTAAAATAATCCAATACGTAAAATAGAAACAGGAAATAAATAACATAAACACGCACGTGGCAGATTAATGTTGCATACTAATTCGATACATTAACAGAAAAAGGTGTGCCACCCCTATATAAAACCAAACAAAAAGAGTAAAAGTCAGCAAAAAAAAAAGACTTCTGAGAAAAACCCTGCTATTAGCTGATGGAAACAGCAACCTGTGGGAGGAGAATGGCAATGAATATGATTGATTAATAGCAAAACTAAACACCACGTGTACATATAACAATACCTGGTAACACGAATTCAATGCGTGCCTGGCAAATCTATACGGGGCTGAAACTCGGAAGCCTCAGTGTAGCTCAATTGCTACGCATATTTACAAAACAATCTGCACGCGCACACACACGAACGCATACACACATACGTATATATATATATGCATACATATACGTATATATATATATACATACGTATATATACACACACATACGTATATATATATATATATATATATATATATATATATATATATATATACGTATTGCGTAAGTTGTGACTGCATAACTGTGAAACATACCTTATTATTCTTACAAGTGTCTGACGCTGTTTATATACATATATATTCATATACATACATATACATGTACGCATGTAAATATAAGTATACACGCACATACACATACTCATACACACATATATATATATATATATATATATATATATATATATATATATATATATATATATATATATATATATATGTGTATGTGTGTGTGTGTGTGTGTGTGTAAAAATCATTAGTAGATGATGGGAAAATTTGCGGTAATTTCAGAGCGTAGTTTTTGATTCCGCTATAATTTTTGCCTCGTTCTCGCTATATCCGGAAGGAATATTGCATTAAGAATATTTGGTAAAAACAAATATACGGAAACAACTATACAAACCAAAAATTGGATGGGAAAAACTTTTTTGAAAAAAAAATCAATAAAAATGATGTAGAAAATTTATAATCTCAGAAAACTCAAGTCGACAGCAAAAAAAAAAAAAAAAAGAAAATATATTAGAGTTCATGACTTTATATATACACGTCATTCGTTAATGAAATAAATCTTAAAATGCGTCCAACCAATCTGAGTTTTTGACGATTGGTATCTAATATATACATTTATCTTGTCGGATAAAAAAATTGAGGTTAAAATAGAACTTCAGCAGACACAGATGGATGTTCGTCAGTCGGAACGGTGATGACTCTCATGATTATCCTGGCGATGGCCATCTGATCATCCTGTTGGGAGTATATATTATTCGACTAACTTGTGAGGCAAAACTTGCGAAATTTCTTACTGCTTGATTACGGTGGCAAGGAGAAATCAATGACGACTGACAACAATTCTGAGATAAGCCGGGAGTTCATACAGCACCTGGTATTTTCAAATGGTCGCCCATTTTAGTAGTGGCCAGATTCAACGATACTTAACTTTGGTGATATAATAAACAGAACCGGCATGTCAACGTGATTATGCCGTATTGCATAATCAGATAGTCAATTTTCATTTTTCTTTTTTTACCGTCTTATTGGCAATATTATAAGGCACACAGCTACAATTTCTTGTTCTTTTTAAAGAAATTAGTTGGTCCGTGTCAGAGGACTGCTAGTATGAAACATTTTTAAACAACAGCATAAAATAAAAATAAGCAAGGGGATAACTCTTTCTAAATTGAAAAATATGAAAGTTTAGGTTAGTAAGTTAAAATGCGCAAACAAATACAAATTAGAAACTAAAATGACGTCACTGCATCCTGAGTAACGCCGAGTCAGTACGGCTAGCGTTATTTAAAACTCAAACGAGACCGACTAACGACAATTCTGTTATTATGCAAAAGCTGAGTTCATTAATATTTGATTTCCTTAAACTTTTTCCTATATATTTTATTCACAAAAAATACATATTGGACTATTCCTTTGTTTTGGGATTGAGTTATGCAAGAGACGTTCAAAAAGTAATACCGCCCTTTTTATTCCGCCAGAATGGTTCAGACAGAGATTGCAACTACATTGTTATGATTACTGGACTTATGCATAAATGAAAAAAAAACGTAAAAGTTTCATCCCTCTCTTGCATATATTGACGGTGTGAGTCTCTATAAAAGCGACCCCTGTCATTTAAGTACGTTGGGATCAGAGATGCGTCACTGAAGTCTTGACAACAGTGTATTGAGAATAATGATGACTATGTAAAAAAAAAAAAATCTGGAGCAAAAAAGGTTACTCTTTTTAATGGTACCACTCACGTCGTCGTAGTTCTTTAACTTTTTGAGTCAAATATAAAATAAAAGACTTGGTTTTGAAACGGCCCTCGTATGACAAAGCGCGCCCCTAAAGCATATTCACAGCCATTGTTCATCTCCAGAGAACGCGCTTTGAGATTAATGGTGACTATGTAAAACAATAAATTCTGGAACACAAAAGATCGTTGCTCTTCAACTTTTTTTTTTAAAAAAACTAAAATAGTAGAGGGCTTTACTTTTTGAACGACCCTCGTATTTTAATCACATAAAATGCATGTTAGACTACACGTTTGTTTTAGAATTGGTTTATATTTTAAAGGCCATTTTGTGTTCTCTTTAAACGTAGTTTCCAATTTATTCTTACTAAGTGTATATCTGTACGGTATTGACACGCTGATTCTCGCCAGATCACTGAAGTTAAGCAACGTTGAGCCTGGTTAGTACCAGATGGGTGACCATTTAGGAATTCTAGGCGCTGTATGTGCTCTCCGCGGATCTCGGCATTTGTTTCCAGTCTTCTTGTACATACACTTCACTTGCCGCTGCTATTTGACAATGTCAACTCAGGAGAGGTGTGGTTGGTGATTGCGCACCTCCTGCCACAAAAAAAATCAGTGAATCTATTTTGCCCTTAACTCATCAGAAAAATAGCAACAATCAATCCATCGAAAGGAGATAAAGTGCGTTTGATATGATTAAAAAAATCCGAAAATATATATATTATAATAAGTCGCATACCTGTCTGTTTGTTTGTTTGTTTGTTCACAATTTCAGTTAAGGGCAAAATAGATTCAGTGATTGCTATAATAATTAAGTGATTGATTTTTTGCTTCGAAACAGATACTGTCAAGAAGTGTAAATATCAACTGAATTAAAGGAATGAATTGTAAGATGGTCAACATCATGAACTTTGGAATACAGACTTTTGTCATTATATGTATATATATATATATATATATATATATATATATATATATATATATATATATATCTTGGTCGATTAGTAGTTGATTTATCCCTTAAGTGGCGTGGAACATTTGTTGATTCTTATTCAATCTAGGCAACGGCATGTCTTCTGCTAGTATATAGTTTTTTTTTTAATTTTTAAAGAATACAACCACGTGGTTATTTTTAAATTGTGGATAAGATGAGCTCGCGGTTATCGCCGATATATATATATATATATATATATATATATCTTGGTCGATAAGTAGTTGATTTGTCTCTTAAGTGGTGTGGAACATGTTGATTTTTATTCAATTTAGGGCAACGGTATGTCTTCTGCTAGTATATAGAGTAAAATCCGTCCTAAGATGAAGTACTGCCCAGAGCACCATTTAAACGTAATACGTAATACAAAACCGACTTAAAAATCTAGTGGATGATGTTTTTTTTCCATTCTCTACAGTCACTTTTTCACGGAAGAAATATTAATAGTCTTTATCTACTCTATCTATTTTCATAGCATGAGCTCGACTGAGCTTCAATCTATGTTTTCCCTTCTTGTCAAACATTCACAACAAAATCTCTTCTCGATACCTCCGTTCAGTCTCTAAAGACAAGGATACCGCCTGTAGGGACAGCTGCGCGTGTAATTATATGGCAAGGGTTGCGCAATCTCCAACCACACCTCTCCTGAATCGGTACTGCTTGAGTCCAGTCGTAAGGAGAAGTCCAGGGCGACTGGAAACAATGCCGAGATAAGCGGAGAGCACATAAAGCACCTGGAAGTCCCAAATTGTCACCCGTCTTGTAGTGGCCAGGCTCATCGTTGCTAAACTTGGGTGATATTACAGGAAACCGTGTGTTAAATGTGATTGTGCGGTATATGTAAGTTAAAATATATAATGGTTAATTAGCTGTGTTCTCTTTTTTTTCCATAGGATATCATCACCTTCGAGACAGTCCATTTCAATGCAGCCATCATCTCGACCACTTTCCGTAGCACCTGTTTTAGTAATGACCAGGTTACAACGTTGTTTAACGTCAGTGATCTCACGGGAACCGGTCTGTAAAGCTACAACCATTGTCAATAATGCCCCTTTCTTTTTTATGCACATAAAGCTTAACGTGTAACATAGCGCGGACTCGCGTATAAAAATGCATGCAAAATGACGTCCCCGGTAGGAGAAATAAAGATTTTAAATAAGAGATCACTTCAGAGACAAGAATGACGTTCGAGACCACGTGAAGAGGCGTGGATGAGGTTCAAGAGAACTATCAGGTGAGGGACGCCACAACGATAACGAGAGAATGAGGAAATAAATGTCGTTGTACTACAACAAAAAAAAAGTTTGAAGTTTTTTTCTATTCTTTGTTCCTTTGCGACATTGGTAAGCGGTTACAATGTGTTGCTTCCAGGACAACGTTACAAACGGAATTTTCACGCAGAAAGTTTCTCTCCCAAAACTTTTTATCTGAGTAACACAATACACCGATGATGTTCCCCAGGTAAATTATTGTTGAGCTGTTTACTTAAATAATAAAATTCTGTACAGTTTAAAACATCGTTACCCATCATCAACGCGGTGTTTCACCGTCCAATCTACAAACTGATTACCAGGCATCTTAAAGTTACATTGTGACATTGGTAAGCGGTTACTCATTACTAAAAATGCAGTTTCAAAATGAAGTGATGAGTGGACGTATCTTTAACAACAACATACCTTATCATGTGGTACAAAAAAAAAAAAAAATCTTCGTTTCTTTTTCTCTCTTAGTTTCCCCTCTCTGTCCTGCTCTAAGTAAATCTGTCGACCTAGTCCACAAATTCCAAAATTTCATCATGACAAGTTTCAAGAAAAAATACACGATTAAACCCGGTTCTCCAACTTCCAACGTAGACCCCTACTACCATGTCTCCTTCTCCAACATCAGGGGTCTACGTTCTAACCTTCCAGAGGTTGAAACCCAATTACAGGAGACTAAACCAGACCTTTTATTTTTAAGTGAAACTGGCATTGGACAGGCTATTTCCCTTGATGAGTTTGCAATTACAGGATACTCTAACTTAACTTCTAAATCTGACCCCCAAGATCGCCATGGGCATGGAATATGTGCCTATATAAAAGATAGCTTTCCATGTGGGAGGGACATCTCCAGGGAAGATCCTAACTTACCCTATATGTGCTTCCGGGTTGCTTTAGCTCACACTACTGCATTTATATTTACTCTCTATCGCCCCCACAACAGCGGAGTTACTATCTTTCAAAGCATATCTGAGAAAATTGACCAAGTCCTTTCTACTTATCCTTCAGCTAACATTCACGTATGTGGAGACTTCAATGTTCACAACGTCGAATGGTTGACCCACTCAAACAAGACCGATGATGAGGGGAGGTTCTGTCATGATTTCTCCATTGCCTATGACCTCACTCAGATTGTTCAGGAACCTACCCGTGTGCCCGATAATGACGGCCAGTATGCGAGCCTACTAGACCTTTTTCTCACAACTTGCCCTGAACTATGTTCAGTTTCTGTTCTGTCGCCTCTTGGATCTTCCGACCACTCTGTTGTATTAATTAAGATAAAAATGAAATGTAATAAGTCCCCAGACGTACCTCTTCATCGTACAGTATATCGATACACTAAGGCTGACTGGGATAGCTTCCGTACATTTATATCTGATCTACCTCTGCATTCCATGTTTAAAAAGGATGTGTCCTCTATAGTATTAGACCTAACTGAATGGTTAATTGTAGGTATTGACCATTTCATACCCTCTAAAAAGTTTCAGCAAAAACCTAACAGCCAGCCATGGTTCTCTCCAGAATGTGCTGCTGCCATTGCGCACAGAAATCACTTTTTCCACTGCTTCAAACGTAATAGATGTATGGAAACTAAAGCCGTTTTCAGGACTGCCAGCAACCATTGTAAGAAAGTAATAAGGAACGCAAGAGAGTTATATGCTCAATCTGTTAAGTCCAAAGTAGCTGAGCAGCGGCTTGGTTCCCACCAGTTTTGGCAAATAGCAAACAGAATCCTGAACAGAAGCGTGTGCTCCATCCCAACTATTATCAATGGGCCTGAGGTAATCTCGTCAGTATCAGACAAAGCCAAACTCTTTGTCAAGAACTTTGCAGCTAATTCTACCCTTTGCGACCAAGACCGCCAACCCCCAATATTTCCTCTTGTATCAGAAAACACGCTACGTGATATACGTATATCTGTACGTGATGTTGCCAAGCTAATCAAAAACCTTGATTCGAGTAAAGCAACTGGCCCTGATGGTATTCCAATTATAGTACTCAAAAAACTTCAACCTGAACTAGCGCCCATACTTACAAAACTGTTTAAACGTTGTCTTAAGGAGAATAGTTTCCCATCTCCCTGGAAAATCTCATCAGTATGCCCTGTATTTAAGAATTCAGGTGATCGCTCATCCCCCTCTCAGTACAGGCCAATAAGTCTCCTGTGCGTCATGAGTAAGTTGCTAGAATCTGTATTAAATACAGAAGTAATCAAACATCTCAACAAAAATAACCTTCTTAGTGACACTCAATATGGTTTCCGTTCTGCTAGATCTACAGCAGATGTCCTTACAGTTATATCGCATAGGATTAGCAAATCTCTCGACGGTGGCAATCTTTCTAGGGCAATTGCTCTTGACATATCTAAAGCCTTTGATAGGGTATGGCATAAAGGTTTACTTCATAAGATCGCTAGCTATGGTATAGCTGGAAAGTCTTCTCAATTATTAAATCATTTCTTTCTGATAGGTTCATAAGAGTAGTAGTTGAGGGGCAAAAATCAGAAGCTCACAGTATTAATGCCGGTGTCCCTCAGGGATCCATCCTGGGCCCAACTCTTTTCCTGATCTACATTAATGATCTTCCAAATCATATCCTTACATCATTTGTAGACATTTATGCTGACGACACTACCATTTATGGTACCACATCTAAGACAGTAAACGAGCAAGTTCTCTCCAATTCTCTCTCCTCTGATCTTGAGCACGTAGTACAATGGGGAAAGGAGTGGCTGGTTACTTTTAATGCATCTAAAACCAAGCTTCTCTCTTTACATCATCAACATTCTAATCCACATTTGTCATCAATTGAAATGAATGGCTCTCGTCTTCAGGAGGCCTCAAGTTTTGACAAGCTTCTGGGCTTGACCATTACTCCTGATCTTAAATGGAACACGTATATCAAATCTGTTGCCAAGGCCGCTGGAAAAATGGTGGGATCTTTCTATCGATCCAGTAGATATCTCACTGCTGATGCTATTCTCTATCTATATAAGAGCCAGGTACGTCCAAGGATGGAATACTGTTGCCACATCTGGGCAGGAGCTGCTAGAAAGGACTTGTCCTGCCTTGATAGAGTTCAAAATAGACTTCGTAGCCTCGTAGGAGATGTCCTTTTCTCCTCCTTGCAACCTCTATCTCACAGAAGGGATGTTGCGAGTTTGTCTCTGATGTATCGTTATTTTCATGGAAAGTGTTCAACTGAGCTTCAATCTATGGTCCCCCCTCGCCAAACTTTCACAAGAAACACTCGTCTAGCTGTAAACACTATCAATAATTTCCCCCACTCTTTATCTGTCCCTAAACCTAAACGTAGATTCCATGAACAAAGCTTCTTTCTTAGAACTGCACGCCTGTGGAATTGTCTTCCGTTTTCCTGCTTTCCGGCTGACTACAATATGGTTTTGTTCAAGTCTAAAGTAAATAAGTTCTTGATGAGCCGTTCCATATAAGTTATTAAATTTACCAAATTTTCATTACTAATGATTACTATATTGACCAACTTCTACTGTACACTCTTTAACCCTTATCCTTGAGTGGCCTCTGGGCCTTGATAATGTGGTGATGCCTTTGTAAAAAAAAAAAAAAAAAAAAAAAAATGAACAAAGCTTCTTTCTTAGAACTGCACGCCTGTGGAACTCTGTTCCGTCTGCCTGCTTCCCTCCGGACTACAACTTGGATGTCTTCAAGTCTAATGTTAACAAATTCCTAATGAACCGCCCCCTTAAGTAAACACTTCATCAAATCTCCTCACTAACGTAATGTACTTGCAATAACCCTTATCCCTGAGTGGCTTTCGGGCCTTGATAAATGGTGATCTCTGTGTAAAAAAAAAAAAAAAAAAAAAAAAAAATAATGAAGTGAAAATAAAACTAAAAATTAAAGGAAGTCGTAGAAAAACATTAAAAATGTACAACTTTATTACTTACTATTGCGTCTGCTAATTGAAAGTGATGATGTAGAAAAATCTGCCTATGGACGCTTGAATACACACACATACTAATACAAACACGGTCTCATACATAAACACACACACACACACACACACACACACACACACACACACACACATATATATATATATAATTAGTAGGTCTACACGACTTACTTAGTGATTGGGTTCAAATCCTTCAATCAGCAGTAAGTACCACTTTCTACATCTATGATTGTTTAAGCATGCAATATCAGAACCTTTAGGTAAAAATAATTAATATCTCTTTGTACAAAAATATTATTATAAGTCCACTTGAACTAGGATTGGGCATCTTTAAGAAAGTTATAATTAGCTGTTAACTTTTACGAAATGCAATGTCCCAGCGTCTGCTGTTAAACAATATCTGAGGAGCTTTCTGTATTTACTCGCTTGCTTCGATATTTATACAGAAGTTCATTCCCTAAAAAATACAAAATCTCTTAACATGATTTAAAAACCAACAATCAGAAACTACAAACTACCGAATGGCAAGACAAGTGAGATGTTTAACAAAGAATAGACTACATTTCGTAATGCATATTATAAAAAAAAATGACATCCGGGAAACAGAAGAGAGAGGAGATGGTATTAGTAAAAAATAAGAATTGATCACACTCATTTAACTAATTCATATTTCTTGAATGTGGAAGAACCTCAAACGTGCATACTATTCTAGTCACCTTTCCCTATTGAAAACATGCATATTGCTTGTAAAGACCTGCAATAATTAAACAAAATTACAACCAAATAGGCAATATAAAGAATCTGATTAGAAAAGGTTTATTTATAATACATATCTCACCTGTCTGTTTATATGTATGTATGTATGTATGTATGTATGTATGTCTGCCTAGAACTTTCGACAGAGGGAACGAATTTTCTCGACATCGGAATCGTTTTGAAGCTCGACATCTCGGACGACAAATATGGAAAATTTGGCCAAAAATATTAATTCTTTCACCCTCAACTGGGCAGTTTTCTACAAGGAGAGATCGATATTTTGCGAGTCATTTTTGCAAGTTATCGTATCGGTTGGATTGACTTTGCCTAATTCTAACGTTCCGAAATTGCGGTCGCGTCATGGAGTACCGGTAAGACGTCAGATTTTCTTTCTCTTCTTTTCCGCCTTTGCGTAAGGGGTTCAAGCCTATCTGCCTACTACCACACTTTTTTTTGCTCAACGCACACCTCTAAACACCCGGGCAACGCCGGGCACCCAAGCTAGTATAAATATATTCAATTTTCTAGAAAGTCACAAGACTTTAAAAAAAGAAAATGAAAAAAACACAAACATCTCTTTACCAACATCCCAAACGATAAATAGAACATGAATTAGAACAGACACATTGAGGTAATTGCCAAAGACTGCTCGAAGAAGGTGGGCTCTTTCTAACGTGCCAGAGGGTTAATTACGCATAAGAGCATCTTATACCTTTACAAGGCCACCGTTCGCTTATGTATGGGATAATTTTGCCACATTTGGGCTGGTACATCTGATACTAGCCTTTCTCTCCTATAGAGGGTCTAGAAAAGAATCGACAACCTGCTCTGTCAACCAAACTCCAACCCTTGTCGCATCGACAAAATATTGCATCCCTGTGTCTATTTTATAGGTATTTTAATGGAAGTTACTCTGACGAACTCCATACCCTTGCATCCAATAGACGAAATTACCCCCAAGTTACTCAGTAATAAGCAAAATCCCACCCTTACAGAGTAGAGATCCCTAGATGTCAGAAAGCCTTTTACTTTAATAGTTTATTCCTCGAACTGCTACATTTTTAATTCCCTCCCGCGTTTCTGTTTCTCTAACTGTACTTGCATGCGGAAGTTCAAGGGTAATGTGAACAGAAATCGTGCTGCCTCAAATATTAGCCCCCTACATCCAAGTGGCACTGGTCCTTGTTTGAGATGAAATAGCAAGAGGGAAAAGAACTCCATTCAAGCCAATATTACTACAAATAACCTGCGCATATTACACAACGGTGAGTAATCTTTCATCAGATTAAATGACCTAATAGGATCAGCATGCCGTTAAAAATTCAACTAAATCAATTCATTTCACTCTTCCCGCCCTTTCCAATACACTGAGAATCGGGTTTGACACAGGTACTCCCACTTATTTAGATGACTTGCGTTGCCGTCCAAGTTCAAATACCTTTTACTTTGCGTATTTTTTTGTGTGCTAGTATTGATAAGCGAAAAGAAACAAACCATCTGTGAGTCAGTGGCAAGATGTAATCTTTGATTCTCGAATAATACGACAGACAAAACAAAATTGAAGGACGTCATCTCTATCCCTCAATCAACGACAAACAGTCGCAGACAACAACAAAAGTCACGAACCCGAAGATGGCGTTCTCAGATAAAATGGCATACAAGCAATGACAGATCTCTACAAAAAAGCGTTACAAAACCGAACTGAAACCACAGATTTGTATTGTTTCTATTCTTCGGACTACTGTTCTCGCATTGATTGTTATTTTCACAACGCATCGGTCGTTGTAACCTTCGACCCTTTTTTATGTGTATTTTGTGGAGCTCTTGAATCTTTCTGTCTAACTTCGGAGTCAGTCTGCAAGGACTCGTGACGAAATGAATATAATACTTGATAAAATTCAGTTGTAAAAGTTAAATTCCTGGTGATTGAAGGTCTAATCTTTAGTGTGGGCGACACTCTAAATACAATTACTAATCATGTAAGATTCCAGAGTTCGACAATATGCAGCTTCACGTGTATTTCGACCTATCTCAAAGCATGAAAACATTAAATGTGAAAGCAAGTCAAGTAAAATTAAAAAAAGAGTGTTATTATTATATAGATATGACAGTTTTACTTAACAATCATCCGTCTATGCAAATTAATTTGGATATTATGTTTAAATTTCTACTTTAAACACAACAACAATGCCCTAAATCTCTCTCTTTCTCTCTATATAGATAGATAGATAAATTATACATAAAATAGTTATCCACAGACACTGTGTTTCACTGTCACTACAGCTCATCAGCGAAGATGGCTACATGCGCTTTTGTAGAGTTTAGAAACCTGTCATAGTCAGCCACGCTGATGGGCCGTACTGATGGTTAAACACGCGTCCATGGACAACTGCTTTAGTTATGAAATAAATTAATACATACAACAAATATGTATATATTGTACACATTTCTGAAACGGAGTGATAATACATCGTAGGGGAGGAAACTCATACGTATATAATGGGGGACAACTCTTTATATGAAGTAATGGATGATTGTGTGAACTTGTGTACATACTTATTTAGTCATTATAAAAGAATGTATAAATCAGACGATATTCCTTTTGCACACGATTTTCGGAATATAACCCATGGATCCTTCCGGCCATGCGTTGTGGTACCGGAAGTTTCCGGAAAATAGACTCAGAGGCGACCGAGAAGATAACCCCAAAGAAAATGGAATGATATTCCTATTCGTTTTACTCGGTGTTAATATTTAATATCTTCCACGTTTCCGTGCAGAAGAAGCCGTAGTGAATGATTTCCATTAACGCGTCTAAAATCCTATTTATTCCACCAAACATTCTATAGACGCTTTATAAATTCGGCCATTTTTTTTTTTCGAGTTCCATATTATCCAGTGCCGATCGGCCACCGTACGTTAACATTATATATATATATATATATATATATATATATATATATGAAGATGTATAAAAAAAAGAATACGAAAAGTATAAAAGTTTATAACTTTTCTTTATTCGTTTTCTACTGGTGACGTGCAGGAATACAAAATATTATTATAATGAAATTAAAAAAAACTATTTTTTTACATGTATATATTTTTTTACGGATTCTGCAGTCTTCATCAGTGTACTGAAAGTGATGTACATCATATATTATGAAATGTAGTTTGCTAGAAGCATTGCAGAGTCATGTATTTAAGGAAGTATTAAAATGCTATCAAACTGTAAAGGATGAAAAGTTTTCGATGTTGAGGAGGAAAGACAGAAACAAATTATATTATATAAATATCTCTCTCTCTATATTTTATTATTCTTTTTTTTTTAATCAATAATGAATATTATTTAATAGTCAAGCATCTGCAAAGTGATTTTCTGTGTGTGACAGGGTTTTATCATATATTCGGAGAAAAGTCCTCCTTGTCAGATGGCGGGTGTTTCAAATCTCTTGGAACGGTGTGGACCGGGAATTCTAAATAAGACCTGGGTCGTAGTGAATATCCTAGCAGTAAATAGAATAAAGTTATTTATTTATCTATTTAATTTGCATGTTAGGTATTTTTTTAAAATTTTATTTATATATTTTATATTATTATTTTACACACACATACACACAATATATATATATATATATATATATATATATATATATATATATATACACAAACAGATTTTTATGGGTGCATAATTTTATAAAACATTTGAATAACACTGGGCACAGTGCCATTAATAATTGTTGAGTTTATTTTCATAGTTAAACCATATATTATTAAAGAAGACAAATGTGACAAAGAAAGGAACCCAAAATTCACTTCTAATTTTTTTCTTTTCTTCTTTTTTCCCTCCTTAGTTCCAATCCAATGTTTAAAAACATAAATTAGACAAAAGGGTATATATAAGGGGTGCTGTAGAAAAAAACCTACCAAGACGTCTATGTCTTTTTAAGAAAGAGGTTTATACAGTCAGTCCGAGAAATGGCTGAAGCAATTTACGATTTGAAAATAATTTTGTTTCATATCTATGTTTTTTTAAAAGTGGGGTGTAGTGTACATAATGGAGCAGTTTACGATCTGAAAATTACGGTAATGCAACATATATTTTTCAGAGAAAAGGTATATTGAATCAGCCCCGGAAATGGCTAAGGCAGTTTACGATCTGAAGATTACTTCGTTTCCTATATATTTTTAAGAAGGAGAGTATTTGGAGTCAGTCCCGAAAATGGCTGAAACAGATTACGATGTGAAAATGACTTTATTATATATATATATATATATATATATATATATATATATATATATATATATATGAACATAGAAGAAACGCTAGACGAGCGTTTAAGACTCAGAATTTCATATTTAAAAAAATATCGTTTTAAAACCGACGTTAATAGATTATGATTATAGAAGAAAGAAAGGAAGAATGTGTGTGTGTGTGTGTGTGTGTGTGTGTGTGTGTGCATGCATAGCGGGGAAGGGGGTGCGATGGAAAACTCTCTAAAAAACCTTTATATTTTAAGAGAGTTTTCCATCGCACCCCCTTCCCCGCTATGCACACACACACACACACACACACACACACACACACACACACACACACACACACACACACACACACACACACACACACACACACACATTCTTTCTTTCTTTCTTCTATAATCATAATCTATTAACGTCGGTTTAAAACGATATTTTTTTACTCCTTTTTTTAAAAATAAATTTTAAAAAAAGTTAATAACGAAAGGGAAATAATTCCATTTTTAAACGAAAAAGTCAGTTTGGTATATCTTTTTGTCATTTTTTACATAAGTCCAGCTTACCATTCACATTGGAAATGTCGCCATTTATAGGTTGTCGGGTACGTTTCCAATGAATAAACACTCCAATCTAGTAGATGTATCAGAATTTTTGTAGGAATTTTTTACACCCCTATCACGAAACTGCGAATAAAATATAAAAATCTCGTAATTTCTCTTTTAAAAGTGGGTTGTTTATTTTCTTTATGGATTATACTTCCAAAATAAACTATTAAAGTTGTTTTAAAAGTAATAGAAATATTTTTTTATTTTTTAAAAAACAGTAATGAATTTTACGAACTCAATATTTTTCAATTTTTAAACTTTAAAAATCTATCAACATTTTTCTATTGATTCTAGTTTTACGATATTTTCAGGATCAATGTGAAATTTTATGCTCTTTCCAATAAACCGAATATAATATTTTAGACAAACGTTTTTTTTTAATTCACGCCCCCCCATTTTCAAGTGTCTAGTAAAAAGTAAATAATTAATTTACTCACCAAATTTTTATATATCACAAATTAAAGAGAAAAGGTCAATAAGTAATATATTCAAATTTAAAACAAAAAAAGTAGTGTTTTTTTAGAAATTTACCTGTAAAGTTCGAAGTTTAAAACCTGTTTTATTAAACCACGTTGTTTGTTTTTTCTTTTTTTTTATGAAATCTTGGTCCTTGCTCCTTTAATTGCAAAAAAAATTAGGGCTTGAATTACATTTTTCGAGTAGTTATAAGCTTGGAAAAACAGGGGTAGAATAATTAACGCCTCCCATTTTGAAATGTCTATTAAAAAGTAAATAATTTATTCACCAAAGTGTTATATATCACAAATTGAAGAGAAAAGGTCAATAAATAATATATTCAAATTTAAGACAAAAAAGTAGTGTTTTTTAAAAATTTACCTGTAAAGTCCGAAGTTAAAACCTTTTTTTTTTAAAAACATGTTTTTTTTGTTTTTTTTTAATGAAACCTTGGTCCTTGCTCCTTTAATTGCAAAAAAAAAAAATAGGGCTTGAGTTACATTTTTCGAGGAGTTATAAGCTTGGAAAGACGGGGTGGAAGTATTCACTATTTTTCACGAAATTTCTTACACACCTACCAATCTACCCATGTTAAGAACGGCTTTCGGAATAGACATCCTTAACCTTGCCAGAATACCCGAAAAGCTATAAAGTTGACGTGTCGAATGTGAACGATGAGTTGGACGTAATGTAAAAATGTACCGAATTTAAAAGGGAACGAAATTCAAATTTCCGTTCCATTTTTACAACCGTAAAGCAGAGCATTCTATGCAAATTTTACCTAACTTACTGTATTAATGCTATTTTTTTAAGCAAGAAAAAAAGGTAAATATCCAGATACGCTACTACAGAACACCGACCACTCTAATTTGTTTTTTTACAGGTAATTGAGGTCGCTGACAACGAATCTGATAGTCAAACTTGGGGAAAATTTACCGTTTGCATGGTATTTACCCCTGAACCCACGAACTTCTTTCCACCATTTTGCAGCTTCCGTTTATGCTACGCGCATGCACGCTGTAGCATAAACGACGGCTTCACCAAGCAAACTACGTTGGGGGGATTTTTTTCCAGGACATAGAATTTTCTAATTTTCAAAAATACATTATAGCGCTTTTTGGGTGGAAAATTTAAAATTAGCTGAAAAAGAAATAAGAAAAGGAAAGCACACCAAGTTGGAGTAGGGGGGTAATTTATCTGTTTTTTTTTTTACCTGGAACATCGAATTTTCAAATTTTCCGTAAGTAACGCACCGACATTTACCAATTACAACACCATTTAACATTTTCCGAAGATTTTACTTTGTACATTGGGGGCGCGAGCGGCGGGGCGGATGTGATGTTGGGGCGCGCGCGCCCCCCAACACCACATCCCTCCCAAACAAATTAGAGTGGTCGGTGTTCTGTAGTAGCGTATCTGGATATTTACCAAAAAAATATTTAGGTTTGGCTATAAATTCCTAAACTCATTTCACCCTAAATAATGTAGGTGACTGAAATAGAAATCTAATTGAATCTTTAATTTCCTGAATAGTATGCGAGAATTCAGTTTTCTTCGAGTTATATCGAATTCATTAATACGGACTTTAGGGGCTTTTTTCGTAATGTTACTGTAAAAATTATTTTTTATTGTTACAAATTACGATGCTTTAAAAAAAAAAGCAAAAATAAATTCTTGCATTTTTTATTTACTACTGAAAACCATAACTTTAGTAAAGGTATTTTTTGTTTAAACAAAATAAAACATTTTCACTAAGAGTTAAGTAAAAATAATTAGTTCATTATATTCTGCGATCATTATTTGAAAAATACTGCAATTTTCATTAAAATTTGTTAATTTCCTGATTTTTGGTGAATTATTAAGTTAAGGGAGGAGTCAAAATGTGTATACACTTTGAGCGTCGGCATTCATTTTGCGACCACGTGTGGTTAATTTAAATTAAATTTCAATCACATGGTTACATTATCAATAACTATGTAATTAAACCCATTGAAAATTTACCGATATTGTAAACACATTCTGTTTACATTAAGCCTGTAGTGTTTTTTAGTGATGCAATGTTGTCAACTGAGATTTAAAAATACCCGCGAGATCAGGAGAATCCTACAATAAAAAATTATAAATATAGTATATTCAATATATAAAATGTTCCGTGTTTTCTCACTATATGTTTCTGGAATTATATTGAAGCGGTTAGCTCCCCAGAAGGCTTACATATTTTATCAGCTAGTTTTGCCTGTTTTTTTCAGAGAGGGTATTTTTTTTCAGGGAACAAATCATAAACTCAAACGTTTTATAATAAAAGTTAAATTGAAATATACTGCAAATTAAACATCACAATAAGGGTGCAACATATTTTGAAATTAGAAAAATAAAAAAACAAAAAACTTTCTTTTAGCATAGCAAGCGACAAACTTTTTTTGGCCTTATATAATAAAGAAAAGATGTGTAAATTAAAAAATTTGGAAGATAAACAAATGAATTATGTTTTTTTTTACTTATCGAGTTAACAGACAATGAAATCTTCCGTCAATTCGTGGCTGTGAAATGAATCGAACCGGAAGTTCAGTTTTATCAACAGAACAGATTCGCAGTAACGTTTAAAAAAATATATTTATTTTATTTAATATTTTAATAATTCGCGAGGTAAATTTATTTTAATAACATAAAAACATACCTCGACTCTAAAGATGGGTTGTCTGAAAATTTCAAATAAATTGGTAACGTAGAAATATGGTTTTATTCTTTTGTAACGAACCAAATTTACAATTTTATATATATAGATAAAAATAAATATCAAAGTATACAAACTTAAAAATAAATTACTATTATATTTTAGTAAATGATAAAACTCTTAATATTATTATTGCTGGTGAAGTAAAATATAAATAACTATTAGAAATTCTTATAATTCTTACATCGAAACGAATACTTAAAAACAATGAGTCAAGTACAATAACCAATAACCCAGCTTGAAACGATGTTTACAAGCTGTTTTCAAACGTACTTATTCTAAAAGAAGCTATCATCTTTCACGGCCGCGCATACACATCCGTGAAACAGTTGATAAATAGATAAAAATCCGATGACTCCCAAGTAACAATTTTTTCAATTTTGATCCTTTAGCAGCTCTTTATTTTCCGGATGAAAACCAATCAAAAAGTTTTCCACGTGTTTGAATATCTTATATACCAAATTTCAAGTCTGTAGATCAAACATTCGTTTAGTATATAGGTTGGGAAGTGTCCTCACGTACATAGATTCTCACTTTTCTAGATATGTACACGTATTTTATTTCTAGATGTGTAGATGTATTTTATTTCTAGATATGTAGACGCATTTTATTTCTAGATATGTAGACATATTTTATTTCTAGATATGCAAACGTATTTTATTTCTAGATGTGTAGATGTATTTTATTTCTAGATATGTAGATGTATTTTATTTCTAGATATGTAGACGTATTTTATTTCTAGATATGCAAACGTATTTTATTTCTAGATGTGTAGATGTATTTTATTTCAAGATATGTAGACGTATTTTATTTCTAGATATGTAGATGTATTTTATTTCTAGATATGTAGACGTATTTTATTTCTAGATATGCAAATGTATTTTATTTCTAGATGTGTAGCTGTATTTTATTTCTAGATATGTAGACGTATTTTATTTCTAGATATGTAGACGTATTTTATTTCTAGATATGTAGACGTATTTTATTTCTAGATATGCAAACGTATTTTGTTTCTAGATGTGTAGATGTATTTTATTTCTAGATGTGTAGATGTATTTTATTTCTAGATATGTAGACGTATTTTATTTCTAGATATGTAGGTGTATTTTATTTCTAGATATGTAGAAGTACTTTATTTCTAGATATGCAAACGTATTTTGTTTCTAGATATGTAGACGTATTTTATTTCTAGATATGTAGACGTATTTTATTTCTAGATATGCAAACGTATTTTGTTTCTAGATGTGTAGATGTATTTTATTTCTAGATATGTAGACGCATTTTATTTCTAGATATGTAGACGTATTTTATTTCTAGATATGTAGACGTATTTTATTTCTAGATGTGTAGATGTATTTTATTTCTAGATATGTAGACGTATTTTATTTCTAGATATGTAGATGTATTTTATTTCTAGATATGTAGAAGTAATTTATTTCTAGATATGTAGACGTATTTTATTTCTAGATATGTAGACGTATTTTATTTCTAGATATGCAAACGTATTTTGTTTCTAGATGTATTTTATTTCTAGATATGTAGACGCATTTTATTTCTAGATATGTAGATGTATTTTATTTCTAGATATGTAGACGTATTTTATTTCTAGATATGTAGACGTATTTTATTTCTAGATATGTAGACGTATTTTATTTCTAGATGTGTAGATGTATTTTATTTCTAGATATGTAGACGTATTTTATTTCTAGATATGTAGACGTATTTTATTTTTAGATATGCAGACGTATTTCATTTCTAGATGTGTAGATGTATTTTATTTCTAGATATGTAGACGTATTTTATTTCTAGATATGTAGACGTATCTTATTTTTAGATATGTAGACGTATTTTATTTCTAGATATGCAAACGTACTTTATTTCTAGATGTGTAGACGTATTTTATTTCTAGATATGTAGCCGTATTTCATTTCTAGATATGTAGACGTATTTTATTTCTAGATATGCAGACGTATTTCATTTCTAGGTGTGTAGATGTATTTTATTTCTAGATATGTAGACGTATTTTCTTTCTAGATATGTAGACGTATTTTCTTTCTAGATATGCAGACGTATTTCATTTCTAGATGTGTAGATGTATTTTATTTCTAGATGTGTAGACGTATTTCATTTCTAGATATGTAGACGTATTTTATTTCTTGATATGTAGACGTATTTCATTTCTAGATATGTAGACGTATTTTATTTCGAAATAGTATAGTAAATGAAATTGAAACATATTAATAATATAGTTAATGCTCCAGACATGGAAGTAATAGATATCAAATATCTATTTGTAAGAGTAATAGTATAGTTTCGGATTAAGATAGACAGATACCATATTTATATTAATAATAGATGTGTATGCATGTGTGTATGCATGCGTTGATATAGTTACATATCTAAAAGCATAGATTTGTGAGTGAGTAAAATGACAGCTGCTTCCTTGCGGCTTACATGCGCCCAATGCGTCTAATATTTGTATGGTTTCCATTCTAGTGTGATATAGATAATGACTTTTGTTGCAAACGTGCGACAATGGACAATGGAAACTCTTCAATGAATCTTATGCGCATATTTTCCAATGACTCTTTTTCTAAACGAGCGTATGTTGGCATTAAAGCATAAAGGCACATTCATCATCTAGGTATACAATTGAATACATTGATATAAATACTTCTTAGAGATGTAGATATTCTATACATCCAATTACTATTAATACATACTAGTGTTGATACAATTAATCTAAAGCAGAAATTGAAAAAAAAATCGGAAATTTCGGGGGTATCGGAATCGAGAAAACATCGTGCATATGCAATGTCTTTGAGAAAAGAGAAATAATTGGTATTTTCTGGGTGGGAATTTATCCATCAAGTACGTGTCGTTCGTAAGCTTTTGACCTTGAGGTAGTATTTGTCTAGCTCCTTATATCAAGTGGTTTTATGTATTGTCTGCAACGATTTCTGTTATATTTTTAACTAGCTGTACCCGGCCACGCATTGCTGTGGCTGAGTTTGTTAAAATGGAACACATGTGAAAGTAGAGAAAAGTTTGATTCTTTTTTTCAAGAGAATGTACAAATTATTTATTTTTTTTTAACAGATGTTAAGAAAATAAACAGGAAAATACTTCCATCATTAATTATGCAAAAAAATAAATAAAATGTTGATTTAGTGTTTGTTTCAATATGCTTATAAATTACGATAAAACTTGCTGAGTATGCACTGTTTTACGGTTGTTGTAAAACTGGAACGGAAACTTAAATTTCGCTTCATTTTAATCTTTCTTAATTTTTAAATTGTCCCCCCCCAACGAATATAATGAAAACAGTAACATTCAACAATTGTACTTTATGTATATAAAACACAAAATGGGTGTTTGTATTACTGTACACATAGATTCGAAAAAGTTGTCCAAAAAAAAAACAAATATATAACAAATAAATGTTATCAAAGCCAAGATAAGTTACTTTTCTGCCAAACTGGATATATATATATATATATATATATATATATATATATATATATATATTTTTCGTGTTTTTATTCAATGTAACATATTTATTCAGGTCGAAAACGATACAGTGTTTACCGATGTATTCAAAAATTCAAGATGGCGTCTCACACCCTCTTTAACACCGTAAGTATGGAAAAAGGTGTTATAAATAAAAAACTATACCAAATTTATAACATCTTTTCCCACACTTACCGTGTTAAAGAGAGAATCAGACGCCATCTTGAATGTTCCAATACATCGGTAAACACTGTATGGTTTTCGAGCTGAATAAACATGTTACATTGACTAAAAACACGAAATATATCCAGTTTAGTAGAAAAGTAAGTTATCTTGCCTTTGATAACGTTTATTTGTTATATATTTCTTTTTGGACAACTTTTTCGAATCTATGTGTACAGTAATACAAACCCCACGAAATATTTATTAAACAAAGAAATTATAAAAAAAAAGTTTATAACGAAAGGGAAATAATCAGTAGATTTTTAACTAATCGTCTGAAATTTTCCAAAATCGCTAATTCTCCCCCCCCCATCGCCCGATCCATGGCTAACGTGTAGTAACGTAAACCGACCCCCAAGAAAAAGAACAAAAAGGGAAGTCCATGTACGTGAATGTCGGCTGGTAAGTGGTACGGTGAAAAAGTAAAGGAACGTGGCACAAATAGAGTTGGATACACAAGTAATAGTCGTAGAGTGATAGAGTGTAAGTAAAACCTGGTATATCAGGTTGTTTCGTTTCGTTTTAACAATGGAAAAAGCAGAAAATGGAGAGAAAAGAAAGAAAGAAGGAAAGACAGACAGGAAAGATAAACATAGGGAAGTACCCCCATCACCATCACCCATAAAGCAAAAAGACAACGAAAGGTAAGAAAGAAAGAAAGAAAGAAAAAAAGCACGTAAGGAAAGAGCGAAACGGAAGTTTTGTTTGTGTAAGTAAGTTTGGTGCGTTTCACGTAAATGTCAATTCAGGTTTTCATTAAACTCTAACCACGCGGGTTATAACGAAATCGAAGTAATGTAATTGTGAATTCAATTCCAGGTAACGGATTGTGTTCTGTTTGAATCTAATTTTATTATAATAAATGCTTTATAAATTGTGTTTATGTTTTATCCTAACCAATGGCAAAGTAAGCGTGGTTCGTTTCAGGGTAAGTACAGTCCAGTTTTTAGATAAATTCTAACCGGTGGTCGGTTTTAAATGTCTCCTGTGAACGGTCTGGAACGGTGTAAGTGAGTGGCGGTGGTAGGATGAATTTGTTAGAGAGAGTTTACTTTACTACTTCCATTAAATGTGACCGATTTTTACAGTGGACTCTCATCAGACAGAATATAGGAAACTCTGATCAGTGAGATCCTGGATATGTAATAACCCTATAACATACGGCAGATGTCGTGATTCAGTTTGTGAATGATACGGCTGCACCAAATGTATACAGGTGCAGTCCTATAAACGTCAAAGTCGGAGGGGAAAAATGAGTTCATTTTATTTATATAGATAGATAGATAGAAGATAGATAGAAGATAGATAGATAGATAGAAGATAGAAGATAGATAGAAGAAAGAATAGAAGATAGAAGAAGATAGATAGAAGATAGATAGATAGATAGAAGAAGATAGATAGATAGATAGATAGAAGAAGATAGATAGAAGATAGATAGAAGATAGAAGAATAGAAGATAGATAGAAGATAGATAGAAGAAGATAGAAGAAGAAGAATAGATAGAAGAATAGAAGAATAGAAGAAGATAGAAGAAAGAATAGAAGATATCCGATAAGGATGTATAACTCTCTGACATTTTTATGGACCTTTTTTATATTATAAAAAAGGTCCATAAAAATGTCAGGTGTAGGGAAGCAAGTATAATAACATCCATTCGATGCATAAGTAGGGATTAGAATAAATTAATACGGATTTGTCACGAGAAGTTTATTCGGAGACTATATATATATATGTATATATATATATATATATATATATATATATATGTATGTATATATATATATATGTATGTATGTATATATATATATATATATAAATAGGTGATTTCACCGATATGTATATATATATACATATGTATATATATACATATGTACATATATATATATACATATATATATATATATATATATATATATATATATATATATATCAATCAACAAGGGTTTTATCTCTCAACGAGGAACCCCTCCCTAGACTTTAGCCATCTAACTCTGTCCCGAGATATCAGTAGTGTTGTTTTTTTTTAGGGCAGCAATTTTATCATTCCACTCTGTAGTTGCTTTGGACACATACGATAGTTATATGTATGGCATACACACTCAACAGTAGGTTCTTTGATATGACAGGAGCGCGTTCGAAATGAACGTTTCTGTTGAAAGCACATTTGCACCATGATACCTGATGATTTTATTTTAAACATCAATTAAAGCTATTATCACCGCACAAATAGTAAGGTCAGCCATATGAAATAAGCACTAGATTCTTTGATATGACAAAGGCGCGTTCAAAATGAATGTTTCTGTTTAGAACGCAATTGAACCATGGTACTTGACTTTTGCATTTTAAACTTTAATTCAAGCCGATATATATATAAAATAATTATATAAAATCAACAGTAAGTGCTTTACGGAACAATATAGACTACAATGTATTATGGAGTAGTTCACTGCGGAGAGGTATAGGAAACTTCCTCCCGGTGCATCGCAGTGGGTCTCCTACTAGACCAGGCAACCAATCGGTTTGATTAAAAAATGGGGGATTTCACCGATTTCGATGCCAATAAAAATATGGGTGTGTGAAACATTCGTTGATCAGAATCTAATACCATATAACGGCGGATCTTCTTGCTTGCACTGAATACATATGCAGGTTGGTTAGTCGGTTTTGTTTTACGGCATATCAACCCTTTTCAGGCTATTTAATGCCGAATCCAGTGATTTTGAAGATAAATTTTTTTAAATAGAATATATTTGTTTTTTTTTTCAAGTTGGTTTCTTTTTAACCCATAGTTGGGACCCTAACAGGTACTACCACTCCGGGTCAGAGTGGACCTCGGAGCAATGACAATTAAAGGGTGGCTCTACACTCCCCAACGCCCGCAAGCTGGGGCCTCACCATCGGATATAGTTTAAGGTCATATCCAGGACCTATATATGCAGAGATGTAGGTTCTGCGGTATATATTTTGACGGTCAACATATTAGTTTTAATTATGTACAGTTGATGATTGGGACACGACTACACGTTGTTCAATAGCATGTTATTAGTTGCGATCCTTGGCTGATAAAAATATAAATAATGAAAAGAGCAAATGGCGAAACGGTTGGAATATTAAGTAATAAGTGTATAGATTCAGCCACTCTGATGAGTCGTAGACGATGAAACACGTGTCAGTGGATGATTAATTCTACAAAACAATATGCATGCCGCTCCCCATATGGGGGATACCAAATTGGTCAAAGGGGAAAAATACACTTTTGTAAATAATCGAATCCATTCAAAACGTACCGCAAAAACAAAAACAAATAACACACACACACACGCACACACACACACACACATACACACACACACACATATATATATATATATAAGTAAATAGATGTATAAATAATTAAATGTACAGATAAGGTGTTTTTAGAAGTGCCGAACATGAAATTAAATAAATCACAGAGAAATATTTTTATTATACAAATATGTGGTTTATTCCAATGATTAAATTTTAGCAATTATAATTTGAATGCAATTTCGGGCACGTTGCCCCCGCAGCTCACGCGTATATGGTGTACTCCAGAGGTTCTGTTTTCACAAACTCTACACATTAAATAAAGCACTATTTAGGCAATAACTCGTCGAATGTCGTCTTCCAAGTGATCTATAGTGTCTGGTTTATAGACATGGGATATTACACGCCCACAAAGAAAAGAAGCTAATGGGACTGAATCGCATGAATGGGGTGGCCAGTTTCATGGACCATTTAATGAATTTATCAAATGTAAATAAAATAAATTTTCACAATTTGCAAACACTGTTCTGGTGCTGGTCGCTTCTTAATGAATTGCCAAACCAAGCTGAACTCATTATAACCGATAGTTACAAAATATTCAATTAAAGAAAATAGAGTTGACAGTTCGCCACCTTTAAAAAGCACCGCATATAATTTGTTAATACGATAGTAAAAAGCTTTAAATGATTACCCCCCATATATATATATATATATATATATATATATATATATATATATATATATATATATATATATATATATATATATATATATATATACTGTTCTATAAGTAAAATAATAAATAAATAATATTTGTTCATATATACTGAATAAATGACACAAGTCTATATTCCAAAGTTCATGATGTTGACCATCTTACAATTTATTCCTTTAATTCAGTTAACATTTAAAATTCTTGACAGTATCTGTTTCGTAGCATAAAATTAACCACTTAATTATTATATCAATCAGTGAATCTATTTTGCCCTTAACTCATCAGAAGAAATAGCAACAATCAATCCATCAAAAGGAGGTAAAGTGCGTTTTGACATGATTAAAAATTCGTTTATATATATATATATATATATATATATCGTAAAAAGTTGGTCTTGCGTAATCAGTCATATAAATATGCAATTTTATTTCTTTCTTCCGCTGTTTAGATCCATTATTCATTTATTCCTTCTTGTGGGTGTGTCCTTAAGCAACACGAAAAGCCGGATTATTCTAGAACATTTTCTAACCGGAAATGAACACGACAGCTGATTTCCGGTACTGACCCTCTTCCCGAAGCTCTGTTTGACGTCCCCTTTAATTATCATGCATATCAATCCTAGTATTACATACATATAAGAATATGAATAAGATTATTAGCAACGGGGTAGGTGAAGCTATTCAGCCTTCGAAGTCAGTCCATCTGTGGGAAGGTAAAGACCTAATTTCAAATTTCCATTGCCTTGTAGAATACCCACCCGTAGGTATGGCTTCCGGAGTAAACTTGAGTGAAAATCTGGATTATAGCCTCTTAGGCAGTTTGGCATTACCTACAAGTTTATTCTATCAATTCCTGTGACGTCGTTGGTGTCAAACCGTAACAAACTTACTATTCCTTTGGACCCATCAGCAATGTTGAGAGGAGGACATGCTGCGCGGACGACAGCTAATCCTCCATATTACATCTTAAAGACTAGCAACCAAAGTATGCATCACACACAGTTGAGTCTACTACTATTACTACTGTAACAATGTGCAGACGCGCGTATGCAAATGATCGAGTCGTGTGCGAGGTGACGTCACAGCAACGAAGAAGGAAAGAAAAAGATTATAATAAAGAAAAACATGGCCTGAGAAATACAGATATAGATCTGTTACGTGTCCCGATAACGACAGTGAAGACGTGTCCTAAAATGGTTGAACAAAGACAATAGCAGGTGTGCCACATGGCAGAGTTGTGTTAAGCACACACTGGAGTACGAAAAGACCCCTGAAGAAGAAACAAAGCCTTACTCTTGAAGTAGTTGTAAATAAATGTCTGTTGTTTCAACTGAAAAATGTGAGTCCACTTATTTCTTTGTCTTTGTTTTCATTGCGACTGTCTTCATACAGCGTGTGGGTCCCGAGTGTTGACAAGTAACGACTACATTACACTGCGAGGGTCGTTCTAAAAGTAAAGACTTCTATTTTTCAATTCAAAAGTTGAAGAGTTACGAAGACAGAAGTGCTACCATTAAAACGGGCGATCTTTTGTGCTTCAGAATTTATTTTTCTTCACAGTCATCACCATTCCTAATGCAATTTTGTCAGCGATTAACGACGGCAATGCGTGAGCGCCTGGAGCCCACTTTGTCATACGAGGGTCTTTCGAAAAGTAATGTCTCAAAAATTTGAAGAACTACGAAAACAGGAGTGATACGATGACGTATTCCCGACTGGTACGAACACACCTACGCAAGTTGTGCCAAGTAAATATAAAAAGAACTATTTTTAAAAGCAACAAATTTAGTACTAGAGCTTTTGAAAAAAGTTATATTAGTGAACATTGGTTTCAGACTCTGTAGAAAATAGACGAGTAGCGCTCGGTTTTGGATTTTATGTTACACGTGTGTGGTCAGTACTTACTCAAACATCGAACTGATTGTCGAGGACATATCAATTGGTCTCCTAATCACATTGTACCAGGTAAATATAGCTAACTCAACAGTATAATCCTTGCTGGAACCAAATGAACTCTGAGATAAATAAAACACCGCCATTTATATTCCTTGCAATATTTTATAACAATACCGTTTTTCTCAATTGCATCGCCAATCAGACAGAGATATTATTCTATCACAAATGTATTTATAATATAATTGGCACGTTCTCTGTTTGTCTATCTGTCTGTATTTTGAATTCTGGTAAACGAATATCTCAACTTTTTCAAATAGAAAAAAAATATTGCATTAATATTAAATAATAAATATAATTATAATGCGTCAACATACAAAGTTTAAACAAATAATTTTATTTTTTAATTATTTTTAATTCATAATATTGTGGGAGCTTTTCTGTCCGTGTGCGTCACTTATTTTAGTTAAGTTGGAAAGTTAAGTTAAAAGTAAATAATTAGCAAACGGAATATTAGTTTATCTCCCCTGAATCAATTTTCTCCAAATAAAATATTGAAAAGAAAACTCGCACCGAACGTCTCCTTGTATCCTTTTTTTCTTCACGAACAGAAGTTTATTTCTATTGCAACCAAGTAAGAAAGCACCTAACACACATGTATAAAGATTTTAATTTGCTACTGAAAAAGTAGCAGCTAAAGTTTATTCAATTCTTACGGGACAAAATAGTTTTAATTAAACATGTTAGAGTCTTTCTTTTCCATCGTTTTAAAGTCTCTTCCAATTCTTAATGTACCCTTAAGGGATATAGCATCAAAATTGTTTCAGCTAATATTATGTTGAGTCAAACTATTTTTCCACAATTGCAACAAGATAGCAAAAAAATCCGTGTGAAAGTGTGCGTTTACGAATGTGTCTGTGTATGTGTTTATGTGTGCATTTGTGTATGTTTGTGAATGTGTTTGTGTGTATGTGTTTATTTTTGTGTGTGTATATGCTTATGTATGTGTGTACGTGTATGCGCTTGTGTATATGTTTATGCATGTGTTTGTGTGGGTGGCGTTGTGCATGTGTTTATTTATGGTTTTGTGTGTGTGTGTGTGTTTGTGTATGTAATTGTATGTGTTTGTGTATGTGTTTTTGTGTTTGTGTGCATGTGTGTGTGTGTTTGTGTGTGGACGAATTTGTTTGGTATGAATCTTACGGGAATCATTAAATCTCTTTATGAAATTAATGACTTCTTTAAAACGACTGTCTGTCTCTCGAGGTCTTTTCCTTAATGGCGTCCGAGTATGAAAGCAGAAAAATCCAAAACACAAAAGAAGAAAAAAAAAACTGTCGCATTGGCCTTTTATCTGTTATTCTTTCTTGCATAGATTTATTGATTATTACCATTTAATTTATTTCTTATAAATTATATAACATTATTACGCTTGGTGTGTATTCTATTAAATTGTAGAAACAATGGGCAAGTTCTATATTTTTTGGGAAATTTTTTTTTTACTAGTGTGAGGGCACCCGACCTTGCTGGGCCGTGAAACACTCTTAAATATATTTGAATTCTTGCAGATTTACTATTTATTATTACATAGTCAATTCTCTATTGAATATTATATTGTACCTAATATATAATAACTAGCCTAGGTGCTCGGCGTTGCCTGGGTGATTGGAGGTGCGTGTTGAGCAAAAAAAAAAAAAAAAAATCAATGGTAGTAGGCTGGCAGTACCGCGAAGGAAGAAAAGAACGTGAAAAAAAACGTGACATCTTTGTCTTTGCGTCCATCGTAAAACCGGAAGTGGCGAAGGTTTAAATTAAGGCTAGTCAATCGAAAATAGGGGTGACTTTCGAAAATATCAGTGAAAAAAGCGACCCCTCCTGGCCAATTGAGGGTGAAGGAATAAAGGTTTTTAGCCATTTTTGTCGTCCGAAGGGTCGAGCATCCAAATGCTATCAAGTAAGTCACCTTACTGAATGGATATTTGTGGTCATAGCTGATAATATCCGCAAGCTGCTGTATCCGTCCGTATTTATAGTAACTACCCAATCATATTCTTCTGAGGTGGAATCCGGATGTATTCATATTATCGATTATATCCATTGCATATCATTATATCCCTTACATATCATTATATCAATTATATATCACTATACCCATTGCATATCAGTGTATCTATTACATATAATTATATCAATTACATATCGTTATGCCCATTATATACCATTATATACATTAGATATCATTATATCTATTACATATCATTATATCTATTACATTTCATTATATCAACTACATATTATTATATCCATTGCATATCATTATATCTATTGCATATCATTATATCATTTACATATCATTATATCAATTACATATCATTATATCAGTTACATATTATTATATCAGTTACATATTATTATATCAATTACATATCATTATATCCATTACATATCATTATATCAATTACATATCATTATATCCATTATATATCATTATATCAATTACATATCATTATATCCATTACATGTCATTATATCAATTACATATCATTATATCATGTACATATCATTATATCAATTTCATATCATTATATCCATTACATATCATTATATCCATTACATATCATTATATCCATTACATATCATTATATCATTTACATATCATTATATCAATTACATATCATTATATCAGTTACATATCATTATATCAGTTACATATTATTATATCAGTTACATATCATTATATCCATTACATATCATTATATCAATTACATAATATTATATCAATTACATATCATTATATCAATTACATATCATTATATCATTTACATATCATTATATCTATTACATATCATTATATCAATTACATATCATTATATCATTTACATATCATTATATCAATTACATATCATTATATCCATTACATATCATTATATCAATTACATATCATTATATCATTTACATATTATTATATCAGTTACATATTATTATATCAGTTACATATCATTATATCCATTACATATCATTATATCAATTACATATCATTATATTCATTACATATCATTATATCAATTACATATCATTATATCATTTACATATCATTATATCCATTACATATCATTATATCAATTACATATCATTATATCCATTACATATCATTATATCAATTGCATATCATTATATCAGTTACATATTATTATATCAATTACATATCATTATATCAATTACATATCATTATATCATTTACATATCATTATATCAACTACATATCATTATATCCATTACATATCATTATATCAATTACATATTATTATATCATTTACATATCATTATATCAATTACATATCATTATATCTATTACATATCATTGTATCATCTACATATTATTATATCAATTACATATCATTATATCTATTACATATCATTGTATCATTTACATATTATTATATCTATTAAATATCATTATATCCATTACATATCATTATATTCATTACATATCATTATATTCATTACATATCATTATATCTATTACATATCATTGTATCATTTACATATCATTATATCCATTACATATCATTATATCCATTACATATCATTATATTCATTACATATCATTATATTCATTACCTATCATTATATCAATTACATATCATTATATCCATTACATATCATTATATCCATTATATATCATTATATCAATTACATATCATTATATCATTTACATATCATTATATCCATTACATATCATTATATCAAGTACATATCATTATATCAATTACATATCATTATATCATTTACATATCATTATATCCATTACATATCATTATATCAATTACATATCATTATATCATTTACATATCATTATATCATTTGCATATCATTATATCAATTACATATCATTATATCCATTACATATCATTATATCAATTACATATCATTATATCATTTACATATCATTATATCAATTACATATCATTATATCATTTACATATCATTATATCATTTGCATATCATTATATCAATTACATATCATTATATCCATTACATATCATTATATCAATTACATATCATTATATCATTTACATATCATTATATCAATTACATATCATTATATCAATTACATATCATTATATCATTTACATATCATTATATCAATTACATATCATTATATCATATGCATATCATTATATCATTTACATATCATTATATCATTTACATATCATTATATCAATTACATTTCCCTCCTTTTTTTTCAATCTTTTTTCCATTCTTTGTTCACCCTACAATCTAAGCCCCATTATTTTTGGATTATTTATCTTTTGTTTTGCATTTTAGATTGTTACTTTTTAAAAGTTTTTTTTTCTATTTACTTATTGCTTCAGTTGATTTTTACTTTAATTGTTTTAATAGCTGGAGGGAACGAATGCAAAACACGATACGGCGATACGGAGGGGATGCTTTCCAAAAGTAATGCATCCTATTTTTATTCGGCCCTGTCGATGGGGCATTAGAATACGCCGATTGCCCCCCCCCCTGCAGAGGGTAAAAGTCCCTCAATGGGGGTCCTGGATATGACCTTAAACTATATCCAGTGGTGAGACCCCAGCTTGTGGGCTTTGGGGAGTGTGGAGCCACCCTTTAATTAGCATTACTCCCAGGTCCACTCTGACCCAGAGTGGTAGTACCTGTTAGGGTCCCAACTATGGGTTAAATTGAAACCGACGTGAAAACAACAAATATATTCTATTAAAAAATTTTTCTTCAAAATCTTTGGATTCAGCATTAAATAACCCGAAAAGGGTTGATATGCCGTAAAACAAAAACAACCAACCAACCAACCTATTTTTATTCCAAATGGATCAGAAAGCATTGTAAATTGCATTGTTATGATAACTGCAGTCATGACTTGAACTTTTTATCTCTCTGTTGCAGATATTTATTGTATGGGTCTCTACGAAAGCAATCCCTGTAATGGACTTTCGCCAGAAGCAGAGATGCGTTATTGAATTCCTGGCAAAAGTGGATTGCATATGGTGGTGGCTATCTTGAAAAATCAATTCTGGAGAACTAAATCGCTCATTTTAAAGGCACAACTCCCGTTGTCATAGCTCTTCAACTAAAAGATAGGAGGCTTTACGTTAGGAATGTCAAAACACGTATGACAAAACACGCTTCAGACGCCTATGCACAACCATCGTTAATCGCTGATTACATTGACAATGTTAGTGACTATGTAGAAAAATAAATTCACAAGCATAAAAGTCAGCCCGTTTTAATTGTACCACTCTCGTCTACGTAATTCTTTAACTTTTCGAGTAAAATTACTTTTGAAACAACCTTCGTAGATACAATCTCTGTAAATTTTAAAATTAAACCAAAAGAGACAGACGTGAAATCTTGACTTCAATAAAATAAAGGCCTTTTTTATTGAAAGCAAATCAAAATTATGTAAATATGACCTAATATCTAAATCTGTCTGTTTCCATTTTTCAAATTCCATCTCCTCCCAAACTAAAAGTCGAAGAGCGGCGCTAGGGACCTCGAATTATTAGATTTTTACGGATCGTTCTTTTATAGGTCTTTAGCCAGTTAAAATAGTTTTCAAGGGGCCCAAAATGGGGAGGAACATTGTTATACATTTTGTACAGTCATCTTAGTTTATTTTTAATTTTTAATTTTTGGTCGGGTTATATACGTGTCACGTTGGTACGGTGGTAACGTCACCAGCTTTGAATGTTACAATTTCGGTTTTGATTCTTGCTGATGGCACCCAAATACTTTTTTTGTACTTTTAAAATGACGACTCTATATTTATTCAAACACAGTAGTGTTTGAATATATGGTTAAATGGCAGTTTTGGTCATTTAGAACTGCCTTAAAGCTTCACCACTCACTCATTTTTCGACCAAATGTCAAACAATTATTACAGTTTATAGATCACCTTCTCAGCTATATTGTGAAAAAAAAATTATTTTCAATTTTCGTTCAGTAAAACGAAAGTTATGAATTTACTGTTGTTCAAAATCGTAATAAAAAACGTAAGGAAGTGAGCGACGTTTTTTTTAATGGCTGCTTTACATAGCAACCAAGTCACTTCAGCGATTACTGTTGCTACTAATTCACCTATCTCACGAACCGAGAAGTAACAAGTGAAATAGACAGAATAAAGAATGAAATGGAGAACATTGGGGGAATTTAATTGAAAGCAGACGAGTGTCGTACATTGTAATATGTGTATGTTACGTTTATGGGGGCAAAAACTAAGACTGAACTTGATCAAAGAACAAGTGAATTTACTGGAAGTTTGGAAAAATCATGGATTACAATAGAAAAATGCGAGCATGAAAAGTAATATGGTTAAGCTTAAACATGGAAAAGTAAAGGACTAGTTGTCAAAACTGGAAAAGAAAAGGACAATATATTCTAGTAAAAAAATGTAATAAATTTATAATATAATTAATAAGTTATATATTTTGGTAAACTGTTTAGATATTTAAAAAAATATATATTTATTTACAGAAATATAAAAATAAATCAATGAATGTGTCGCCCGGTGTTCCGGCTTAAAAAAGTTTTTTTTAAGCATTTGTTTCGTTTCTTTAGATATTTTGAAAATATATTTATTCATAGAAACGTGAAATATTATTTTGAATTCTAATAAGATTATTCGTGCAACTGTTAAACTATTTTTCTCTTAATCATTCACCATTTTGTAAAATTTGTAAAACATGTGATACGTTCATTGTTTTTTGTTTTATACATTTCTATATCATTTTTTTAATGTTTTTGTAAATAAATGTATTTTTTAAAATATTTAAATAGTATGCCAAAAATAAATAAATAAAAATTGATAAAAAGTTTACGAATTTAGAATAATATTTCGTCACAGATTCATTGTGCCTGTTAACAAATACGTTTTAAAACATAAATATATTAACACTAAATATCTTCATATGTAACCCAAATATATAAGTAAACAGTTTTGCGGAAAAATAGAGGTATTGTTTTCATTTTTTTGCTTCCATATCTCAATTGAGCGATGCGAGCGCCCTCTAACGACGTTCGAAAGTTAAGCCACTGTGTTATGCTCAATTACCGTACAAGTTATAAATAATGTCGCTTTTATCTTTAACTTTGCTTTTTTTTTGCAAATTACTTTCGTTCTTTTCTTTCTTTTTTCACCTTCATTCTTTTGCCCTTTTAATCTATATAATTCTAAAACAAGCTTGATTGGTTGCTTGCTGTGGCGTTTAAACCATCTATCTAGTTTCTGAATTCCGTTTTGAAGAATTCGTCTATTTATCTATTTCATGGCCGCCCTGTCTTAAGTTCGATATTAAAAGCCACTGCTTTTATTCAAAGCATGCACAAGATCAACAATATTCTTTTTTATTTTAACTTATTTTAACGTGTTTTACTTACAAATACATGCAATTTAACCCCGTTGAATTAAAAGAAAACCGATTTAAATATAAATTGATCATAATTAACTATAATCATATTTATGAACATATTTACTGCTTTTACTAGCGCTGCTGTGGATTCTGACGATTTATCTTTTCAATCTTTTCTTAAAAATATTTTCTATTCAAGGAGATGGGTAGAAACTTGGTTTTAGTAGTGCTTTTAGTAGAGTCGCCTTAATTTTAATTAGTGCTTGCAATAATGCTCTGGAAGCTTATCGAGTTTTAATTTTTTCAGTCATCACTTAAGAAATGTTTTCTTAACACAATAAAAGACAATATAATCTCGAAATCACTTTTTATTTTAAACATATAATGGCAAACGGGTAGACAAGTAATAATTTTTAATATTAAAGCGCAGTTACTGATTTTTTCTTTAAATACAGTGTTTTGAATTTGCCAGGTTCTTTTGTTATTTATTTCATTTTCTTCTTTCTATAGAATGTTTTTTTTTTTTTAGAAGCGGCGAACTTTAACAGCTGTATTTTCTTTATTTGCAGATTTAGCAACTATCGGCTATTTTTAGTTCAGCTTGGTTTGACAATTCATCATGAAAAAAAAACTGACAGTCGTGCTGCGTTTGCAAATTGCAAGTGATACGATCAATTTACTGAGATAAATATTTGATTAATGAATAATTTCACTGAAGGGACCTGCCAACTGCTCGCCTCTTTCATGCGATGTAATCATATTCGATTTTTTTTTTTTTGGGGGGGGGGGGAAGATATATAAAGTCTCATATCTACGCTGATAAACCAGACACAGTAGACCACGCGGAAGAAAACATTCGGCATGTTATTGCAAAAATAAGGTCTAATTTAATGCCACTTCTAAAAACACATCCTATATTATCGAATTCTGTATGTCATATGTAGGCCTATGATAAGAGAATATTCTTATTATTGGTTTGACTTTCGGGCATATATCCGAAACAGCTAGACACAGTTAATCAATTGGGAACCACATTACTTTATCTAAAAACATAAGTTATTAACTGATATATACTCGAGAGTCAAAATAATGAAAAAATATTCTCTTGTCATAACCCTAATCATATGTTCATTTTCCAAACTCATTTTTTTTTGATAAACGAAAACAAAACTTAGAAATAAAGTAAAGAAATGAAAGAAAGTTTCGCTTTCAATTTTACATCCATTCTTTCGTTATTTTATTCATTGGACGTTCTCCATTTGTCAGAGGCATTTCCATTCTGTCATGCAAAAAAAGCAAAAAAAAAAGCAAACACAAACAAACAAATAAAAAAACAAAACAAAGAAAAACACAAAAGAAAAACAAGGAACAACTATTAATAGCCTAAACTCAAATGAAGACAGAGGCAAAATAAGCCTTAAGTTAACAAATTTACTGAATTTTCATTACTGACAATTACTATATTGTCCAATTGACTACTGTACACTCTTTAACCCTTATCCTCGAGTGGCCCCTGGGCCTTGATAAGTGGTGATACCTATGTAAAAAACAAAACAAAAAAAACAACTAAATATACATACAACCCGACTAAACAATAATAATAATAATAATAATCTTTATTCATTTAATTTTCTTTTACTTTCATTGTAGTATTATTCTTAGCATTTCGTTTTCAAAGCTTTTCTTTCTCTTTCAATCTTGCTTTGGATTTTGTTCTTCTAAGGTTTTCTCCGATTTTTCTTTCGTCCCATTTTCTTCTGTACTTATGAAGTTTACGGACCGTGCTGGAATAGTAACGTTATTATTTAGAAAGCCATTTTTTTTAGACGAGTAGGACGAGGGCTTTGTTTACTATTTTCTACTTTAACCTAACAATTTGATAAACAACATACAGTGAACATTCAGTTTAACTTGAAAAATCCTCTCTAAAATATAGCACGGCCTCTAAACGACACTAGTACTTTTTTTTTCATTAGTCGTTCTGCATTTTAAATCTTCATCAATGCAAATGTAAAAATGCACTTATGGGGGGGGAAGGGTGATCTTTCATTTTTGCCAGCAATGGAAAAATAAGTTTTAAACAAATAAGCAAACAAACAAACAAAAAAAAAATAAATAAAAAATTAAAAAATAACAAAAGAATATTTTTGAAATCGTAAAATAGGAACAATTTTTTCAGATTCTGATACCGATTCCAATATTCCCCAAAATTCTGATTTTTCCGATTCCGATTAAGCGTCCCAACACTAGTTGATATGCTGTAAAATAGAAAACAGGAAACAGTAAATAAAAAATATTGTTTAAAATGTTATAGCCTTCTCTTTTTCTTTTGGTTTATTTCTGTACTAGTAATTTTGTATTTAATCCTGACATTTTGCTTTAGTATTAAAAAAAAACAAAAAAACTTATTTCAATTTGCAAGAAAAATAGCCTTAAAATAACTGAACTTACCGAAGTCTATTTTTTCCGACGCATTTTTATTCCGCGGGCGTAAATTGTAAAACAAGAAGAAGGAAGAATCTACTGACGACCTTTGTCAGAGGCATTTTCATTCTATCATGCAAAAAAAAAAAAAAACAAGCAAAAACAAACAAATTAAAAAACAAAACAAAGAAAAAAGAAACACAAAAGAGAAACAAGGAACAAATATTAATAGCCTAAACTCAAATGAAGACAGAGGCAAGAAACGAAAAATGAAACTCTTGGAATATGAAGCATAAGTGATACCAGGAAAAAAAAAAACTCTTAGATAGAAAAACCAAAATCAAAATTACATGATGTTAAAAAGGGAAACTGGTAAAAAGCTAAGACGGCATCCGCTCTTTTAACGACTGAGCTTTCAAGAGACGAATGCATAAAGAAACAAAATGAAAAAGGAGGTCATTTATTTCTTTTCCCGGGAGAATTCTAGGATCATCATGAAGCTAAATGGTAAATATTACGGTCGAAAACGAATCGAGTCTTCGATTGGTTTTCCTGGTTTTACGATAGATCTAATATGTATGTGTTATTTAATGCCGACTCGAGTTGTCAAATGTCTCCCTATAGGTAGGATAATTATTTCATATTATGAACAAAATATTATTCCAAGAAAACATTAAACTTAGAAAACATTACCCCTAGAAAACATTACACTTAAAACATTACTCCGAGAAAACATTCCTCCTAGAAAACATTACTCTTAGAAAATATTGCTCTTAGAAAACATTACTTCTAGAAAATATTACTCTTAGAAGAAATTACTCTTAGAAAACATTACTCCTAGAAGATACTACTCCTGCAAAATATTATTCCTAGAAGACATTACTCTTAGAAAACATCACTCCTATAAAACATTACACCTAGAAAACATTACTCTTAGAAAACATTACTCCCAGAAAACATTATGCAAGAGAACAATACTGTTAGAGAATATTATTCCAAGAAAACATTACTCCTAGAAAACATTAAATTTAGAAAATATTACACTTAGAAAACATTACTCCCAGAAAACATTATGCTAGAGAACATTATAGTTAGAGAATATTATTCCAAGAAAACATTACTCCTATAAAACATTACACTTAGAAAACATTACTCTTAGAAAACATTACTCCCAGAAAACATTATGCTAGAGAACATTACTGTTAGAGAATATTATTCCAAGAAAACATTACTCCTATAAGACATTACACTTAGAAAATATTACACTTAGAAAACATTACTCCCAGAAAACATTATGCTAGAGAACATTATAGTTAGAGAATATTATTCCAAGAAAACATTACTTCTATAAAACATTACACTTAGAAAACATTACTCTTAGAAAACATTACTCCCAGAAAACATTATGCTAGAGAACATTACTGTTAGAGAATATTATTCCAAGAAAACATTACTCCTATAAAACATTACACTTAGAAAACATTACTCTTAGAAAACATTACTCCCAGAAAACATTATACTAGAGAACATTACTGTTAGAGTATATTATTCCAAGAAAACATTACTCCTATAAAACATTACACTTAGAAAATATTACACTTAGAAAACATTACTCCTAGAAAACATTACATTTAGAAAATATTACACTTAGAAAACATTACTCCTAGAAAACATTACGCTAGAGAACATTACTCATAGAGAATATTATTCCAAGAAAGCATTAGTCCTAGAAAACATTACACTTAGAAAACATTACACCTAGAAAACATTACTCCTCGAAAACATTACTCCTCAAAAACATTACTCCTCAAAAACATTACTCCTCGAAAACATTATTCCTCGAAAACATTACTCCTCAAAAACACTACTCCTCAAAAACATTACTCCTCAAAAACACTACGCTGCTAAAATATTTCTGGACTCATGCACTTATTTTAATATGTGAAATAATAACGTTATTATTTAGAAAGCCATTCTAAAAATGGGGAGGAGAGAGTGTTTTGTAATTATTCTGTATTTTCACCTAAAAATTACATATATAAAAAGGATATCGTAAAACTGTAATTTAACTTGAAAATACTGTTTAAAAAACAGCACAGTAACATAAGTGCATAAGCGCTAACCTTACTCTTAGAAAGAAATACTCTCCTTTGTTACCAACACGATTGACCCTCAGCCTGCGTATTCTATTTGAGAAGCAGATAAAAAGAAGTAATGTTTTAATTGTTAGAAGAATCAGATTGAATAATACGCCAGGGTGTGACGTGACCAGCCGATCGATTGGATCGGGGTCTCTCAGAGATCCCTTCTAGCCAACCTAAGGACCGAAGTGGAGTGTTGCAAGCCATATTATCATTTTTTTCAACAAGGACATGATCTGTTCAGCCACTACCATTCCGTTCTAAGGCATCACGAGTCATCACTCATGGCTGCAGGCGACCTCGAGATTATAGTCGTCTAAATCGTGACCTCACCGACAAGGAGGACGAATCTAGATAGAAAACTCTTTGTGAATCATATGTTTATCCCAATTGCACTTATATTTAAAAGAGCTTCAAACATATTCATTTTTTTTGGATATTCATTTCCGGTCCACAAACGATTTTTTGTTTTACCTAAACTCACATTTTTATCGAGCTTATTTTCAAAATCGCAGGATACAGTAATTTAAAAGACAAACAGATGTGAAAACAAAAAAAGAAAAAAACAAAACAAAACGCATTTCTTCGTTTTTTAATGAGATAACAAAACCTTGGATTAGAAATAAATACAGATGTGTGTTCCTATTTAGTGACTAATTCAGAGAGTGGAAATCGGTTTACATGCTTCAACTCTAATGTGCTAAAAGAGAAGATATAGTGAACTATCCTGTATATAATGTTTTGATTGCAGAAATTCCCTCTGCACCAAGTTTGCAACAACAGACGCCACATACAAATTTATTGTCTAGACTATTATCAACTGCATTATGTATATTTACAACTTCGTTATAGACAGATTTAGATCTCATATTAAGATCCTACAATTCATCCTTGGAGAGAAATCATAACTATCGCCATTATCATTAGAGGAAGTCGTTCCTATTTCACCCTAATTCATAACCGCTCTCACCGCCCCCACTTTACACAGCCTAAAATTACACACAGTAGACTTGTGTTACTCTGTCACCCTTATTAACTGAATCATAAACTCATAGAAATAACGTTAACTTCCGAATCGCAGATTCAGAAAATAATGATTTCTCCCTACGAAAATTACACGCTTTCTCATTGGAAACCAGCTGCAATTCTCTTATTTCAGATCTTAAACCTTCAACAAAAACCAACGCACACGTATTATATACAACATGGCGTCTGTAAGACAAGCATTACGCCAAATTGTTACACTATATACATACACATGACACCAACATTACATGTAGATTTTTTTTTACTTCTTGGCCGCTTGAACATATTTAAGCAAAACCATTAAAATCTTACAGTTTACTTTGCAATTAGTTTGTCTTCTATTCTATCTCTCACTCTCTCTCACTCTCTCTTTCTTTCTGTGTCTTTCTCGCTTTTTGTGTTACTACTGTTATCAACTTTGTTACAGCAAAAAAATCGCTGCTTTATTTTTATAATGTTTTAATTTATTAAACACAAGCCAAACTATTGAGCAATTTTTTGCGGGTGGGGGTAAGCTACCAGAGTTATAAATGTCCGATAAAGTTATTCCTTATTTTCTTTATTGAAAACATGACGAATTTCGTCTGTCACAAATTACCGACTTTCCCTCTGTCTCTGTCTCTGTCTGTCTGTCTTTCTCTCCCTCTCTCTCTCTCTCTCTCTCTCTCGCTCGTTTGAGCCATCTCAAAAGTCAACATACGCCTTGGGATGAATAACCTTATTCCTATTCCTGTCGATGCGACGGCTAAACGGTTTGCCTTTTTTTGGCACCTTCTATTCCTCTTTTGCGTTACAGGTTCCAGCCAATTTTGTATTTTATTTTATTTATCTATTTATTTATTTTTACACCTCTATCTATTTTTTTTTCGGCTGGTTGTTGTTCAATATCCTTATTACACCACCTCTCTCTCCACTCGTTCTTGCAATGGAGAGGTTGGGGGCATCCATTTTGATAGCCGTTCTTATCCTGAGGAATTGGGGGTGTCTATTCCGAAAGCTGTTTGTAATATGAGTAGGTTGAGGGTTCAGCAGCAGCAGCAGCAGCAGCAGCAGCAGCAGCACCACCACCACCACCACCACCACCACCACCACCACCACCATCACAACAAAAACAACAACAAAAACAACAACAACAACAACAACAACAACAACAACAACAACCATAATTTAATTTATTCGAGAGGCGAGGGCATACTTCCACCGGGCAACGCCGGTTAGCGGGTACTGCTAGTTAATAATAATAATAATAATAATAATCTATCTTTGGTTTTATGTAGTAAAGTCGTGTTATTTTTACATCAAGTCAGTTTGTAGCAGAGATTAAACAATTTAATGGTATTTCTTTTAGTTCATAATGAACTATTCTAACCTTAAATATTAGTTTTATTATTTGTGAATGTTATAATAAGATGGGAGGAAAGTGATAGAGTTTAAAATAAAAACGAGAGTTTAAACAGTATAAAATATCAGAAAAAGAGAACGAGAAAGAGAGAGAGAGAGAGAGGGGGGGAGGGGAATTGTAAACAGAAACTTAGTAAAAGATTCTTATGTGGTTAGTTAATTGCAAATTACGGCTAATTAAATCAATAAAATACATTTTTTTTTATTTTGGAAACATAAGTCAATCCTAGGGTCAAAGCATGTAGAAAATTTGCGCGAAGTTTGTCCCAAAGGTTCTTCATCCTTGTTACAGACTATTTGACCAAGATGGGCATCAAGGCAGTTCCTCACTTTCCCTAGAGTCCAGACCTTGCTCCCGTGACTTTTGGTTATTCCTTAAGTTCAAGAAAAAACCTTAGAGGTTTTCGTTATGAGATAATTGAGGAGATGAAAGGGGTTGTGACGAGAGTCATTAACACGCTCACACAAGCGGACTTCAATGGGGCATCCCAGAAGTTGTTGGAACGGTACAAGTGCATTGCATCCGGAGGAGATTACTTCGAATGGGACTAGAGTTAAATGTGTGTACTATCAATAAAAGTGCTCATACGAAAAAGTCTAGAAACTTATTGAAGGCATCTCGTATGTATGTACACGTGTATGTACACGTGTATGTACACGTGTATGTACACACATAATATTTGAATCGAAAAATATATTTTTCAAATGCATCACGCACTGCTGATTTCGGATTCCTCGGGCTAAGATAAAAGTGTAGTATCTGTTCTGATGCTACACTTCAATTTTTTGTTCTCGGTTAGTGGAGGAGAAATCCTTCACAACTGAGACCATTTTTATTTTTGTTCCTTTTCTCCGCATTAAACCTAACTTTGGCCTCGTGGGGAGACAAAGCAAATAGGAACATATAGACTCAAACTAAAGCGAAGAGTCAGATAAGGTCCCTGAAAACGTTGTGCTACACACAATAAAATCTCCGGACATTTATAGAGAAACATTTTCGGCAGCATAAACTAATGAGAATAGTTCGTAGTTCGTTTGCTCCTATATAATTGCTTTGTTTTCACTTTCTGCTATTGAAACTAACTTATCTTTTCTTGGATTGCTTTTGCCTAAGTTGACTTTTTCACAGTGCAACATAATTATTATTGCCGCCCTTGAAATAGACCAATTGAACAACTTTTTTTTTCTTTTCTATTTTCTCTTCCTTTATATATGACCACATTTAAGAGATATGCAAATACATGATATGAAAATTATCATATATATACATATTGGTAGTTTTTTGAATATGCGTTTTTTTCTCTGTAAATAAAAATAACATTTGAACTTTGAAGACGAGAGGTTCGCACGAAATATCAAAGCACTCCACCATTACAGATTTTATGAATAGTAAATGGAAAAAAATTAAATAGTGTAGCAGAAAACTGAAAAATGAATAGCAAAATGTTTCAAAAAAAGATATCGAATAATTTGTTTTGTTCATCTCTTTCGCTATTCAAATCTTTTCTAAGTTGGTGCAGCCGTATTTAACACATAAAAGAGCAATGCTTCAAACAAATTATTATACTCCAATTTTTATACATCTATCTAAGAGAGATAGATAGATAGATAGATAGATAGATAGATTTCTATTTATCTATCTATCTATCTATCTCTCTCTCTCTCTCTCTCTCTCTCTCTATATATATATATATATATATATATATATATATTAGTTGGAGAGAACCCCAACAGAATGTCCAATCAAGAAACAATAAAAATAAGAGCGTAATATTTATATATGTATTGCAAAAGACCAGGACAACATTGGAACCGTAAGTATCTAAGCCAAACAAAAGAAACCAATACTTGATTTCTTATGCTAGACTATCGGCCTCTGTCAGTCTCATGGAAAATGGCGGATTTGTTTGGATTTAAAACCGACGATACTGATGTTATCCTGATCTTCTACAATACGCACACTCACACGCACGCACACACATATGTATATAAATAGATAGATAGATAAAACTGTGTGTATGTGTGGGAAATACAATATTTTTGACACGGTATTCTGTCGTATTGAGAAAACGATCCTTTTAATTGTCGATAAAAGCCTCGTGCCTGAACCGGATCCCGGATTCCAAACGATTCCTTTTCTTCGTGCTTTACTAATGTATGTAATGCAATCGTAAGCAACGCTCTTGCACTATGATTCCTGTTCGTATCCGATTCTAAAAGATTTCCCCCTCTCTCTCTCACACACACTTTTACGCATATAACCTTATGCTTACATCTCCCACACATATCTAGTCTGCTCGGTGATATGCCTTCCACCGAGACCACAATCTTAAAAAGTATTCTCGCATTGTAAACGTCGGTATCGGGCTTCTAAAACTTTACGAGATACGCGAGTCTACCTCGAAAATATTGGACCTTGTTCTCATATACAGATGCATACGTTACAGTTACATAGATTACGCTTTACATTGAAAATCCGGTTTTCATGTGACGTGGATAATAGCGAGTTCGAATCTTGTAGCAATACTTTTAACGAATACGTCACTGTTTATGAAGAGCAAAAGCAAAAGGTTTATAAGATGAATGTATTTCCGGTTTAATTATGAAAAATATTATGCCAATGAAAAGATTGAAAATAATTAATGGTAAAATTAATGATAATAATTAATGGTAAAAATTAATGGTAATTAATGGTAATAATTAATGGTAAAATTAATGGTAATAATTAATGGTAAAAACAAAATTTGATTGCATGTGCAGCGGTTCATTCATTTTTCATCATCATCAAGTATTTGTGGACATTGACGTCCGCGATATAGTCATCAGGGAAGCAACGTAATGTGTTCCATAAATGGACAGTTCTTGGAAAAGAATATTTATAGAAATTCCGGTACTTATTCAAAACTATCTCTTATGGCAGTAATTAAAAGTTTAACCCCCCCCCCAAAGTCTGTATGATGCACGTATCTGTTACAGAACGAACATGCCATATTCCAAAAAAGTACGTAATTTAAGTAGTTTATTTTTCATTAAAGAAAATCAAATTTTACAACTAATCGATTCGTAGTGTTTTCGTCGTGCATGGTGAAATCCGATAAAATAAACAAGAGAAGACAACTCAAATTAAAGTTGAGAAGTCAAATATCAACCTTATGTTCATATAGTTTAGTAGTAAAATCTCTAAAAATCTTAAATTTGGATTTTTTGATCGATTTATGTAATTTTGGAATATGCCATCTTCGTTCTGTAACGAGTACGTACACTATAAAGATATTTCTGTATTTTCTTTACTTTTAATTGTCCACCATAAGTGCCAATTCGAGTAAACACCGAGTATTCTTCTTACACTAGGCATATGGACGAAGAAAATCGCTGGAAACAAAATAACAGATGATATTTAACAGATACAAAATATGAAAGAAATATATTTTTTCAAGAAAAGCATATTAAAAAGTTTATTTTTAACATTTTATTTGGATTCATCGGACTACTGTTCTCATCTTGAGTGTGATTTTCACAAACTTTCCGTAGATGTAACCTCCGACCTTCTTTAGGTGTATTTTGTCGGACTCGGGAATGTTTCTGTTTGAACTCGGGAACTTTGTCGGAATTTCGAATTTACGTAAATCGATCAAGTAGGTTCTTGGAGTAAAAAAAAAAAAAAATCCAAATTAAATATTTTTTTTACTTCACAGGGTAATATGCTCTTGTTCTGTAAACCATGCCTGAATAGATGTCCTAAGTTATTCGCAATTGTATTTTTCGGTTGTCCACATTGAGAATTGAACCTTCAATCGAATACCACCTTTTCAATTCCAAGTACTCTAACCACTGCGCCAGGGGTCCTTGCGGGCAACTCTAGTACACATTTTAGGAGTCTTAATCCTATTTTTATTTCTAGTTATAAATATCACTATTTATTACGAATCGATATATTAATAGGATAAGATTATTTATTTTGTGTGTCATGCTTACATCCGAGTGACTGTCGTTTAATTGTTATGGACTTCCATTTTTTTTGAATAAATGATTTTTACCTAAAATTCTTGATAAGTTTCGGTTTCGGTTTCGATTATAGCTGATGCCACTCCAGTAATCTATGTTTTCATGAATAACTTTATCAAGAATTCTTCATAAGTTTTGGTTTCGGGTTCGATTATAGCAGAAGGAACTCGTTAAAAACACACACACACACACGCACACACGCACACACACATACATATATATATATATATATTCATAAGTTTTGGTTCAGTTTCGATTCAAGCTGATGCAAACAAGTCATATGAATATATATTTTTTTAAGTTTTGAAATTGAAACTTTATACCATATAAAAATCGATAGAACATTAAATCTATATTGATTTATACGAAATCTGCAAGAATTAAGATATTATACTTAAGCGTACTATACAACCGGGCTACGCTGGACGTCCATGTTAGCTAAGATAAATACTTTTGCAGTTTTAACTAAAGAACTATAATAACATCACAGCGTCTCCTTTTATGCTGAACATTTACAGAATGCCAACATCTATATATATTACATATTAATAAGCCCCCTGTGAAATTTCCATACGTCCCGCTAGTTAATATTACTATATATATATATATATATATATATATATATATATATATATATATATATATATATATAGTCATCCACATACAGTACTGTTTCGCTGTTTCACAGCTCATTAGTGCGGCTAGACAGGCAATTGCCTCAAGCCAGGATCGAAAACCGACCACCCAAATGACAGTCAAGGCTTCTCACAATTGCGCTATACGGCTGCTGCTGTGTGGGTAATGAATTAACGATGTTTTGGCATGTATATATATTATATATATTATATATATAATATATATATATATATATATATATATAATTGTGTTTACTTATTATTTGTATATATAATCTGTTATTTATAATTAACGGTTCCTATATCGTATTCAATTCTATACTAGGTGTACTTTTTTAACAAATGTTTCCAAGAAATATTTTTCAAGACAAAAACATGGGAACAGCTATGCACTAAAAAAAAATGTTTACATCAAAACAATTATGATGGAAATATTCTTTACCAAGAAAAGTCTCAGAAAAAGTGTTGTTTTTTTTTTACTCTTAACAAAACAATGTTTTCGTCTGCTGACAATGGAGTGGCTAATCGCGCCGACTTCTTCGAACTGTTAAACGATAAACTGTCGGATGTTGCCGACGCGACCTTGGATCAGCTATTGGATCAGTATCAGATAATGTATTTGGTTCTGAAGCATATGGAGAAGCTCTCTAGACAGATAAATAGCTTCTCGAAATGATAAAGAATTTAACTGTCGAGAGTAGACTTGTTTTCACTTGAATAAACGGCAGAAGCTGCAAGATTCTCCCATTAAAGAACGCAAACTCCGAGTCGGTTATCTTCATCGGCGCTTTTAAAAGCTACAAGAACAATAAAACGAATGATAACAGTAATCATGAAATGGCTACAATGATAGACATCATAGAATAAGGCCATAAAAATCTGAACGTTAAATAATCATAAATACGTCTGGTCGAATCCCAAGTGACTTTCTTAACAATGGTGCTGTTCTCGTTCCAACAAGAACGGACATTTGCTCTCATTGTATCCTGCACGTTATGTGATCTTTGTTTAAACACTCGAGTTGCACAGGAGGAAGGGTTGTAAAATGTTCTCTAGTCGTATATATAGTCAGGGCAATGGCGGACGTCGTTCTATTAGCAGCGCTTGGCGTTCACTGACTTGTTTGATTACGTTTCTTTTGTAATGTCATCTGTCGTGGGTACGGATTTCAAATTTCGTCCAAACAATGGAAATCCGTTCCGTTTTTTTGTTGTTGATTCTTTTTATTTGGTTCGCGCTTAAAATCACGTTGTTCGTGATCAGTGCGGTAGAATTTTTCATCTGATGGCCAAACAAATGAATGAAGAGAATAAAAGAATGAATGAATGACAGAATAAATATAATGGTCGAATACTGGGTGGAATTCTATAGCTTTATGTGGAACCAGAATACGGATGACGTAAAAATGTTTATCAGAAAATGAAAGCAAATAAAAAAAAATACGGCCGGGAAAATAAGAAAAGGTACAAGATTAAAAGTAGAACGATTATAATAAGAAAAATGTATAAAGTAAGTTTAAAAAAAAACTATGAAACAAATAAAATTTATGAAATCTATAATATAAAATATGTATGATTTTAGCAAAAGACTTACGGAATTAATAAAATGTATAAAAACTATTATATAAAATATATATGAAATGAGTAAAAAATCTATGAAACAGATAGAATTTATGAAATCTATAATATAAATATATATGATTTAAGTAAAAGGCTTACGAAATTAATAAAATGTATAAAAACTAATATGAAAATATATATAAAATGAGTAAAAAATCCATGAAATGAAAACTATATGAAAGACAATCATATAAAATATATATAAATTAAGTAAAAATTACGAAATTAATAAAATGTATAAAAACTATTAGATTAAATATACAGAAAATAAGTAAAAAAAATCTATGAAATTAATAAAATGTTTGAAACATTATTTAGTAAAAAAAATTATGAAATCAATACAATGTATGAAAAACTATCATATAAAATATATATGAAATACATAAGAAAATCTATCAAATAAATTAAAATGTACGAAAAACTATTATGTAAAATATATATAAAGAGTAAAATATAGTAAATGAATAAAATGTATGACACAGTATTATATAAAATATATATGAAATAAGTAAAAAATGTATGAAATTAATAAAATGTATAAACAGCTGTATAAATATATTAAAACAGAAAATAGTCTATGTAATGCATAAAATGTATGCAAAAATATTATATAAAATATATATGTAATTAGTAAAAACTATGAATAAATATAAAACAATGAAGATGAACAATTCATAGAAAACAAAGACAAAAACTTATTAAAAAATCAAGGATAAAATGTATAACAATATTAATCATAGAGCGGAAAATATTAAACAAGTAATATAAAATATATATTACATAAAATGTATAAAAAAAGTAAAAGAAACACAGAAAAGATGCTTATAGATATAACTATTAGATAAGGAAAATGAAATAAATTATTAAAATGCTGCTAATAAATAGTAAAATATATAAAATAAGTAAAATTGTTGTAGAAAATGAAAAATGTCTGAAAAGGAAAAAAATTGTCCGAAAGCAAAAAAAAAAAATGTCCGAAAAGCAAAGAAAATTCTGAAAAGCTAAAAATGTATCAAAAGCTAAAAAGTGTGAAAAGCAAAATATGTATGAAAAGCAAAATAATGTGTGAAAAGCAAAAACAAATGTATGAAAAGCTAAAAATGTATGAAAAGGAAAACAATATATGAAAAGCAAAACAGTATTAAAAGAAAAAAATTATGCAAAGCAAAAAATGTATCTAAAGTAAAAAAGTATGAAAAGTTAAAGATGTATGGAAAGCAAAAAAGTATGAAAAGCATAAAAATTATGAAAAGATAAAATGTATGAAAAGAAAAAGTGTATGACATGCAAAAAATATATGAAAAACAAAAACATGTATGATAAGCAAAAATTTATGAGAAGCAAAATAATGTTTAAAAAGCAAAAAAAAAATTATGAAAAGCTAAAAATGTATGAAAAGCAAAAATATATATGAAAAGAAAAAAATGTAGGAAAAGCAAAAAATGTATTAAAAGCAAAAAAATGTATGAAAAACAAAAAAAATTTATGAAATGCAAAAAATGTATGAAAAGCCAAAAATGTATGAAAAGCAAAAAAGTATGGAAAGCATAAACGTATGAAAAGAAAAAATGTATTAAAAGCAAAACAAGTATGAAAAGCCAAAATGTATGAAAAGCAAAAAAGTGTATGCAAAGCAAAAAATGTAAGAAAAGCAAAAATTTATCAAAAGCAAACAATGTAGGAAAAGCACAAAAAGTATGAAAAGCAAAACAGTGTGAAAAGCAAAAATGTATGAAAAGCAAAAAATGTATAAAAAGCAAAGAAATGTATAAAAAGCAAAAAATGTACGAAAAGCAAAATATGTATGAAAAGCAAAAAAAATGTATGAAAAGCAAAAAAGTACGAAAATCAAAAAAAGTACGAAAAACAAAAATTGTATGAAAAGCAAAAAAGTATGAAAAGGAAATAATGTATGAAAAGCAAAAAGTATTAAATGCAAAAAGTGTATAAAAAGCATAAAATGTATAAAAAGCAAAAAAATGTATGAAAAGCAAAAAAATGTATGAAAAGCAAAAAATTTGTGAAAAGCAAAACAGTATTAAAAGAAGAAAGTTATGCAAATCAAAAAAATGTATCGAAAGTAAAAAAGTATGAAAAGTTAAAAATGTATGAACAGCAAAAGCATGTATGAAAAGCAAAAAATGTATGAAAAGCAAAAACTCATGAACAGAAAAATAATGTATAAAAGCAAACAAAATTATGAAATCTAAAAATGTATGAAAAGCAAAAAGATGTATGAAAAGCGAAAAATGTATGAAAAGCGAAAAATGTATGAAAAGCAAAAAAGTATGGAAAGCATAAATGTATGAAAAGAAAAAAGGTCTGTAAAGGAAAAATTTATAAAAAGGAAAACGGTATGAAAAGCAAAAAATGTATGAAAAGCAAAAAATGTATGAAAAGCAAAAAATGTATGAAAAGCAAAAAAGTACCGAAAGCAAAAAATGTATGAAAGGTAAAAAAGTGTATGAAAAGCAAAAAAGTGCATGAAAAGCAAATAAATTATCAAAAGAAAAAATATATGAAAAGCAAACAATGTATGAAAAGCAAAAATTGAATGAGAAGAAAAAATGTATGAAAAGCAAAAAAATGTAAGAAAAGCGAAACATTTACCGAAAGCAAAAAAATGTAGGAAAAGCACAAAAGGTATTAAAAGGAAAAAGTGTCAAAAGCAAAAAAGTATGAAAAGCAAAAAATGTATAAAAAGAAAAAAATGTATGAAATCAAAAAATGTACAGTATGAAAAGCAAAAAAATATATGAAAAGCTCAAAATCTATCAAAATAAAAAAATGTATCAAAAGTAAAAAACTGTATTAAAAGCAAAATATTATGAAAAGCAAAAAATGTATGAAAAGCAAAAAATGCACGAAAAGCAAAAAGGTCTGAAAAGCAAAAAAGATGAAAAGCAAAAAAATGTATCAAAAGCAAAAAATATATGAAAAGTAAAAAAAATTTATGAAAAGCTAAAAATGTATGAAAAGCAAAAAATGTATGAAAAGGAAAAAGTATGAAAAGCAAAAATATGAAAAGCATAAAAAATATGAAAAGCATAAAAAATATGAAAAGAAAAAAATGTATGAAAAACAAAAAATGTATTAAAAGCAAACAATGTATGAATAGAAAAAATGTACGAATATCAAAACAGTATAGAAAGCAAAAAAATATGCGAAAAACAAACAAATGTATGCAAACAAAAAATGTATTAAAAGCAAAAAATATATGAAAAGCAAAAAAATGCATGAAAAGCAAAAAAATTATGAAAAGCAAAAAAATGTATCAAAAGCAAAAAAATGTATGAAAAGCATTAATAGTATGAAAAGCAAAACAGTGTGAAAAGCAAAAATGTATGAAAAGCAAAAAATGTACGAAAAGCAAAATCTGTATCAAAAGCAAAAAAATGTATGAAAAGCAAAAAGGTACGAAAATCAAAAAAGTATGAAAAGCAAAAATTGTATGAAAAGCAAAAAAGTATGAAAAGGAAAATAATGTATGAAAAGCAAAAAAATATTAAATGCAAAAAGTGTATGAAAAGCATAAAATGTATAAAAAGCAAAAAATGTATGTAAGGCAAAAATGTATGAAAAGTAAAAAATATGTGAAAAGCAAAACAGTATTTAAAGAAAAAAGTTATGCAAAGCAAAAAAATGTATCGAAAGTAAAAAAGTATGAAAAGTTAAAAATGTATGAAAAGCAAAAACATGTATGAAAAGCAAAAAATGTATGAAAAGCAAAAACGTATGAAAAGAAAAATAATGTATAAAAGCAAACAAAATTATGAAATCTAAAAATATATGAAAAGCAAAAAGATGTATGAAAAGCCAAAAATGTATGAAAAGCGAATATGTATGAAAAGCGAAAAATGTATGAAAAGTAAAAAAGTATGGAAAGCATAAAAGTATGAAAAGAAAAAATTTATTAAAAGCAAATGTGTATGAGAACTAAAAAATGTATGAAAAGCAAAAAATGTATGTAAAGGAAATGTATGAGAAGGAAAACGGTATGAAAAGATAAAAATGTATTAAAAGAAAAAAATGTATGAAAAGCAAAAAAAGTACGAAAAGCAAAAAAATGTATGTAAAGGAAAAATGTATGAGAAGGAAAACGGTATGAAAAGATAAAAATGTATTAAAAGAAAAAAATGTATGAAAAGCAAAAAAAGTACGAAAAGCAAAAAATGTATGACATGTAAAAAAGTGTATGAAAAGCAAAAAAGTGCATGAAAAGCAAAAAAAATTATCAAAAGAAAAAAATATATGAAAAGCAAACAATGTATGAAAAGCAAAAATTGTATGAGAAGAAAAAATGTATGAAAGGCAAAAAATGTAAGAAAAGCACAAATTTATCAAAAGCAAAAAAATGTAGGAAAAGCACAAAAAGTGTGAAAAGCAAAAAAGTGACAAAAGCAAAAATGTATGAAAAGCAAAAAATGTATAAAAAGCAAAAGAAATTATGAAAAGCAAAAAATGTATAGTATGTAAAGCAAAAATGTATAAAAATAAAAAATGTATCAAAAGCAAAAAACTGTATAAAAAGCAAAAATGTATGAAAAGCAAGAAATGCACGAAAAACAATCAGGTCTGAAAAGCAAAAAAGATGAAAACCAAAAAAATGTATCAAAAAAAAATATATGAAAAGTCAAAAAATGTTATGAAAAGCAAAAAATGTTATGAAAAGAAAACAGTGTATGAAAAGCAAAAAATATATGACAAGCAAAAAATGTATGAAAAGCAAAAAAAAATGTATGAAAAGCAAAAAAATGAATGAAAAGCAAAGATGGACCACATGTATAAAATACAAGGAACATAGAACATGTATAATGCTAAACAAGGAACATAAAAATGTATCACATGAAATGTATAAAATAAATAAAATATATAAAATCTTTTAAACAAACAACCTGAGCAAATGTATGAAAGGAAATGTTTTAAAAAACAAGTAACATTAAAAATTTATAAATAAATACTTAACAAAAATCATAAAATTCTATCCGAATAAATTTTATTTTATTTATTTATTTATTTATTTTTTTTTTTTATTACATTTTCACCCCAAACAAGGCAAATTGCCACTTTGGTGTAGGGGGCTACTATCAGGGGCAACAACTACTGGGGTACTATGTAGGGATTTGGGCAGCAAGGTGTCGGTTCACGTTACACTTGAACTTCTGCACGTCAGTACTGTTGGGGAAGCAGGGACCTGGAATGGAATTCCAGAGTCTTGCGGTTCTGGGGAAGAAACTATTGGAGTAAAAAGATCTTTTACATCTAGGGACCTCTACAGTGTGGGGGTGGGATCTAGTAGCCTGTCGGGTTTGTCGAGGGTGCTCGCGTCGTGGGGGCACAAGTGATTGCAGTTCATCAGAGCATTCACCACTAAAATACTTGTAGAACAGGCAGAGGGATGCAACATTTCGTCGATGGGACAGAGGCTGAAGCTTAGATGCCAGTTCAGGGCCTATCAGATTTGCGACTCTCTTTTGAACCTTGTCAAGGAGCGAGAGACTAGTAGCAGATGCACCAGCCCAGATGTGGCAGCAATACTCCATACATGGGCGAATGGTGGCCTTATAGAGGTACAGGATACTTTCGGGTGTTAGTAGTTTTCTAGCACGGTAGAGAGAGCCCACCTTTCTTGCAGCGGCCCTGGCAATGCCTTCAATGTAATTGTTCCAACTCATGTTTCCTGTGAACGTTAGGCCAAGGAGTTTGAAAGATGGACTCTCAGATAAAGAGTCGTTGGCCATTGCTATTGGTGGTAGAGAGGGTTTCTTGTAATTATTGAATGAAACTAGTTTAGTCTTGGCAGCATTGAACGCGACCAACCACTTTTGTCCCCATTCCACTACAGATTGGAGGTCTTCCTCTAGTGTTTCTGCCATTTCTTTAGAAATGTGTTCATTCGTCTTCCTGTCGTGTCTGCCATAGAGTGTAGTGTCATCAGCATATATACCCATCTCAGAGGCAATGTTGTCGGGGAGGTCATTTATGAATATCAGGAACAATAGAGGTCCAAGGATAGAACCCTGGGGCACTCCCGCATTTATATCATATTGTTTAGATGTGCGACCGTCGAGGACTACCTGGATTTTTCTCTTATCTAAGAAGGATTTAATTATGTTAAGTATTCTACCAGTGATACCGTATGATCTGATTTTACTGAGGAGACCCTCATGCCATACCCTGTCAAAAGCCTTAGATATATCTAGAGCTACCGCTCTGCCTTCCCCCGCTTTGTCCAGTGATTGGTATATACGTTCAGAGATCACGGTGAGGATGTCTGCTGTGGAACGGGCTTGTCTAAATCCATATTGTTTGTCAGTCAGTAGTTTAGCATCTGTAAGATGATGGATTAGAGCGTGGTTAATTATGGTCTCAAATATTTTGGCAAAAAGTGGAAGGAGGCTAATGGGGCGATAATTTGATGGGTCTGTCCTTTCACCAGAATTCTTGAATACTGGTACAACAGAAGCAGTTTTCCAACAGCCCGGAAAGCAAGCTTCATTAAGACATTTGTTGTAGAGTTTGGAGAGAACTGGAGCTACTTCGGCTGAGCACTTTTTTAATAGCACAGCTGGGATAAGATCGGGTCCACATGCTTTTGAGGTGTCAAGGTTTTTTATGATAGCATGCACCTGAGCAGGGGTGGTTTTCAGATCGTCTAGTGTGGCGTCTGTCCGCATAGGAAAGTCAGGTAGGGGGTGGTTGGAAGGGTCCAGTGTGGAGTTTGAGGCAAACCGACTGGCAAGCATGTTAGCCTTGTCGGTTGCTGAGGAGACAACCTCGTGATTGTTGGTTAGTGGGGGAATTGTCGATTGCCCATTATTTACTACACTGTTGTAGATTTTCCAGAAGTCTCGAGTTCCTAGTTTTTGTGCTTCGATGCGCTTTTTAGTGGTTTCCGTAAATTCTCTCTTAGCTGTCGCTATTTCTTTCTTAACGTTATTTCTAGCTTCTATATACTTCAGTCTGTTTGAACTGGACTTATGTCGGTTAAACCTACGGTATGCATGCTGCTTTTGAGTAATGGCAGTTGCACAAGTCGACGTAAACCATTGAGGAGAGTGGGGCTTACTATAAAATTTCCGCATGGGAACATGCGCTTCGATTGCAGTTTTGAACCAGTCAGTGGTCTCGTTTGCACACTGTTCAGCAGGGAGAGAGAAAATATTTTTCCATGGAGCATCTCTAATTAGTTCCCTGATGGCTTCCCAGTCAGCCTTATTATAATATCTCGTTGTTTTGAGCACTGGCTCTTCAGTTTTGGGTCTAGAGTTTAGGGCGATTTCAACCATTATCACTGCATGATCAGCGTTCCCGAGTGGGCTGTGGGCCTTCGCTATGCAGTCATCGGGAACTGTGGTCAAAAACAGATCTAGAAGTGATGCGTGTTGTTCTTCCTGGTCAGGGAAACGGGTTGGAAACGTAACAATTTGTGATAGGGAGTGAGATATAGCGAAGCTATGGGTTGTGCTGCCCGCTGCATCTGTGTGAGTAGAGAATCCAAGCCAGTTTTTGTGGTGGACATTAAAGTCACCAAACACATGTATTTGTGCGCTAGTGTCGAGGGACAGTGCCGTGTCTATGCTGTCAGATACTTTGTTTATTATGGAGCAGTCCTGAGTCGAGGGAGAGCGGTAGAGAAAATAATAGTAGCTAATACTGTGTTGCACGTTTAGTCTAAAGCACATAAAGGCTTGATCATCTGTTTCTAGGTTTGTTTCTCTAGTCAAGGGAAGGGTATTACGAATGTAAACTCCAAGTCCGTGCATATGTCTGTCAGAGTCCTTACGGCAGAGTGGGAGATATCCAGGCATGTTAAAGTGGTTAGAGGGAATGGAGGAGTGTAGGTTAGTCTCACTTAGTGCTAAGATATCCGGGGTATTTGTTAAGAGAAATGCTTCAACATCAGCTAAGTTAGTTCTAAGCCCACGGATATTTGTGAATGAGAGCCTCAAGGGAGGAGGCAAGTTGAATTTGTTTGTCCCTAATCCTGGTTTAAGCTTATTTTTAGATTGTACTGTCGTCATATTTTTTTTTAAGAGTTTCGGTAAGGGGGAGCTAAGCAAGAGGTTATGCGGAGCTTCAGACATGCATCACAAGTAGACCATCAGCTGACCTTTCTCCAATTAGGATTGTGGCCTCAGGAAAGCCCACCGGGGATGAGTGCAGGGTCCCTTTCCATGCGCGTCATGGCACTGCAAACAACCCGATATTATTCAACTGTTGATGGAGCAGCCGCTCTAAGCGCTACCAAAGAGTTAGGGCTCCTGTACTACCAGTCGGGAACAGCAGCCAGGAACTGTCAATCCGGTACCCTCAACCCTTTAGGAGAAGGTCAACCCAATCTAACTGCTCAGGCATATCTTATACTCAAGCACTCCCAAATGTTCAGTTTTAGGGGTGGGGCATGCTGGGAATGGGGAAGAACGGCGTTCATTGCCCTAGCCAGGAAACAAGATCTACCGCTGGGTGTTTCTGTCGAATCACTGAGATAGTGTCTCTGCGCTTGACTAATAGGCAAAGAAGGAGTATGGAAGCCGGGCGATAGACAGAGCCTATCTACTCCTTAAGCAATTTAGGTTTGCAAACCGGTGAATTTGTTTGAGTCACCAGCTCTAGGAAGGTTGTCATCCAAGACTGAAGAGGCCTCTCTCCCCTTTGGTTTAGTTTCAGAGTTTTCCTTCTCCTAGACGGATGATCTGGGAAGATCTACTGGGTCCGTCAGCCCTGAGAGGGTTTTCTCCGCGCCTAGGTTCTAATCCAGGTATTTCTGCGACCCCGCGTTGTTAGTGTTACTGGGTTAGTTTGTTGGGGATTATATCTACTGATTAGTTACACTCCTCAAAGTGATTTAGGGACATGCTATTTACTTGTTAATGGATAAAGGGGGTGGGTGAAGTTCATGCAGTGTAAGCGTCTATGTTTGTAAGAGGGCTTGTTAGGGAGGAGATAATGTGATTTTAGTCGTAATAAATAAATAAATGTATGAATAAATATAAAAATAGGTGAAATTTTTTCTGTTTGTGTGTTAATAATATTCCACAAAATAAATGGGAAATGTTTGAAAAGTAAAGACGGACATATATGTATGAAATACAAGGAACATGAGATATGTGTAATGCTAAATAAAGAGCATAAAGGTGTATGAAATTTACGAAATAAATAAAATATATGGAATAATATTAAACAAAGACCATAAACAAATGTATGAACTAAAATGTGTTTAAAAATGTGTGAAGAAATATTAAATATGTACGAAAAGTGTATAAAATAAGGAATGTTAAAATATGTATGAAAACATTAAAATATGAAACATAACATTCGCACAAAACTTCTAAATATATAAAGAAATATTTAAAAAGGAAGAACGGTGTATAAGCAACATATAACATAAACACAAAATAAATAAAATATTTGAAGAAGTATTAAAGGACAAACAACGTATATGAAACAAATAACACGAAACATGTATAAAATAAATATAATATATGAAAACATAAAAAAGGATTAACAATGTATAAAAATAACATGATATTTGCACACAATAAATAACATATGTGATAAATATAAAAATAACATGAAAAATACACAAGATAAAATAAAATAAAATATGTGAGGAAATATTAAACAAGGATGAAAAATGTATTTAAAAATATGAAAACATGTAAAAATATAAAATATAAAACAAAGAAAGAACAATGTAAAAGAAACAAATAATATAATATAAAAACACACAAAATAAAAAAATCTGAAGAAATATTAAACAAGGACAGACAATGTATAAGGAACAAATAACATGGGAAATGCGCAGAACCAATAAAATATATGAAAAGAATGAATAGAAGAACAATGTATAAGAAACAAATTACATAAAAAGGCAGAAAATTAATAAAATATGTAAAAGAATGATTTTAAAAAACGTACAATGTATAAAATAACACGAAACTGTATAAAATAAATAAAGAAATATTAAACAAAGAAAGAACAATGTATAAGAATACAAAGAAAAAACGTATAAGATAAATAAAATAAATATTAAATAAGGTATAAAATTCAAAGAACATGAATAGTGCACAAAATATGCGAAGAAATTGTAAAAAAGACGAATAATGTATAAAAAGAATAACATAAAAATGTATAAAATAAATAAAATGTGTGAAAAATATAAATCAAGGACGAACAATATATATAAATAACAAAAAATGTACAATATAAATAAAATATGTCAAGAAATATTAAAAAGGACGAACTATGTAAAAAAATAACAAAAAACATTCACAAAATAAAAAAAAATATGTGATGAAATACTAAACAAGGACGAACAATGTATATGAAACAAATAACATGAAACATGTATGAAATAAATATAATATATGAAAAAATATAAAACAAGGATGTACAATGTACGAAAAATGCACAAAATAAAATATGTGAAGAAATATTAAAAAGAGCGAACAATGCATAAAAACAAATAGCATAAGAATTATCATAAAATGTATGTAATGAGGAAATAATAAAGATAAACGAGTGAAGCAATGAATGAGAACGAATAAATAATCGAATTGACGTCTTTCACCCAACCCTTTTTCATTAGTATCGCATGTTTATCGAAGAAAAATAATGGTTTTCAAGGAACCACAGCACAATTTAATAAAGCTCCCATTTTTCGTCCTATTTCCAGAAAACCTATTGCACTGGAACATATTCTTTAAATACCCATAATATGAGTGTGCACCTCGACCATTAGGACATCAACAGTCAATGCTATTTTTTCTTTGCAGTCACTCTCTCACATATGTGATGTTGCAAATCTCAGTCATTTCTATAAACATTAGCCCGGGTGCCCGGCGTTGCCTGAGTGTTTGGAAGTGTGTGCTGAGCAAAAAAAAAAAAAAGGTAAAAATAAATAAATAAAATAAAAAGTGGTAGTAGGCGGGCATAACTCGAAAGCGGAAAAAGAAAGTTAAAGAAAATCAAACGTCTTATCGCTACTCCATAACGCGACCGAAAGTTCGGAACGTAAATCTTAGGCTAAGTCAATCACACCGATACGATGACTTGCAAAAATGGTTCGCAAAAAATCAACCCCACCTCGTAAAAAACTGCCCAGTTGAAGGTGAAGGAATTAATGTTTTTAGCCAATTTTTCGATATTTATTGTCCGAGACGTCGTGCTTAAAAATGATATCAGTCTCATGAAAATCCGTCGCCTCTGTCGAAAGTTTTAGATGCATACAAACATGTAAACAGACAGGTGAGGTTTATAATACAGACTACCCTGGGTGCCCGGCGTTGCCCGGGTGTTGGAGGTCTGTGTTGAGCAAAAAAAAAGAAGAAAATTGGTAGTAGGCAAGCAGGTTCGAATCCGTACTGTGAAGAAGGAAAACGTGAAAAAAAAACGTGACATCTTTACTGTTGCGCCCATCGCCAAACCGGAAGTGACAAATGTTTAAATTAAGGGTAGTCAATCGAAAAGAGGGAATGTCTTTCCAAAATATCGGCAAAAAACAACTGCTCCCTGCCAGTTGATGGTGAAGGAATTAATGTTTTTAGCCAATTTTTCGATATTTGTCGTCCAAAGGGTCGTGTTTACAAACGATACAAATCTTGTGAAAATCTCTCACCTCTATCGACAGTTTAAGACATACATACTTACATACATAGATACATGCATACATATATGCATACATGCATACATACATACATGCATGCATGATTGATGATTGCAACGTCTTGTAAGACGAGTGCCACTCCCACAGACATTTAAAGTCCATGAGCCCAAAAATCACTTTCATCGCCATACGACCATTTTAATAAACAAATGCCTGAGGGAGTATCTGTACACAGATGATGTTACAGAGTTTTATGCTTTGTGCGACAGCTAAGTCTCTCTCTCGGTTCAAAATGTTGAGATCTAGCAACAAGCAAGAGCAAGATAACCAGCAACAAGTTAAACTGCAGACCAGCTTAATGCGGGTACTGGTCTCCCGCTTTATGGTTTTTTAAATCAGAGATTTGCTTCTCCTAGAAATGTTGCCTTCACCACGGCTTACGAGAGCCCTATCCACTCCAACACACACATACATACACACAAACACACACGGTGCTAGTTGGCCGTTAACCCCGAAAAAGGGTTCATTGCATACAAACATACATACATACATTTAAATAGGCAGGTAAGATTTATGTTATAGATTACCAGCACGTGGTTTGATGTTGCCTGAGGTTAAATGAATGTTTTACACTTTTTATTGTCATCAAAATCGGTGAAATCGCCAAGTTTTCAGTCAAATTGATTGATAGCCTGCTCTAGTTGAACATTCACACCGAGAGGAAGCTTTGGCTGCCTCCCTGCAGTAAACTAGTCCACAATACATTTTATTCTACATTGCATTGTGGAAGACCTACTGTTGATTTTATAAAGTTATCTTTATGGTTCAATTATGCCCTAAACAGCAACATTTATTTTAAAAGCTACCTTGTCTAATCACATAATTTACTGTTGATTTTATACACCAGACTTTCTGCTTGTGCGGTGATAAAACATCTCAAATGCACTTGTGATGTTAGGCTGTGTAAGGGTGTTGACGTTGATCAAAATGGAACTGTTCCTTCTTTAATACGATTTCTTCAATTATCGATACTTATCGGAGGCATTCTAATACAAAAGCTATCTAAGAACACTGCCAGACACATAAAGTACATTTGTGTGAAATTTAAAAAAATGGCCCAGCCGTTTCAGTGTCCACATGAAACAAACTCACACACAGACACACACACACAGACGTACACAGGCATACAGACAAAATGTCTTTATATATAAGTAGAGATTATAGAATGTGTTTTTCAGAAATTGCCTGATCTCCTGCTTTCTTTTGTTTCAGCTCGTTTCACTCGTTGGTCCAGTGGTCTTCAGTAATTCGCTAGTTTGATGCCTCATTGTAATAGAGCTTCCTATTCTGGTAGGTGCTTTTTTAAAACTGCGGGCTTCGGGAATTTCCTTTCTGCTGACTATTTTCACCCTACCTATAGACTTGATCTTTTCAAGACTAAAGGTAATAAGCACCGTTTGTCTTGGTGATAATCATCTTTTGTTCATGCTAGCTCCTTACATCAAGTGGCTTCACGGCTTATCTGGAGCGATTTTTATATTAAAACAAAATCCATTGCAGGCAAAACCCACAAGGTGAGGCAAAGAAACGAAGCAGAATAGGCCTCATCCCTCTTCCGGCTCTGACGTCACTTCCTACGATTCGGTCGTCTACCGTGGGCGGAACTGGAATCATTACAATTAATGAGAAAAATGCCTGGCCGGCTGATTATATAATAATGTAAAAGATAGATGCATTGCTGCAACGCTTATTTTATCTCACTGATGATGCAATTCTCTATCTATATAAAAGCCAAGTACGCCTAAGGATGTACTGTTTCCATATCTGGGCAGAAGCTGCTAAAAAGCCTATCCTGCCTTAACAGAGTACAAAATAGACTTCGTAGCCTAGTGGGGGATGCCATTTTCTCTTCCCGTCAACCTCTCTCCCTGTCTTTTTTTATCGTTGTTTCCATGGGAAGTGCTCGTCTGAGCTCCAATCTCTGATCCCCTCTCGCCAATCTTTCACGGAAAACACCCGTCTAGCTGAATCCCCTGTCAGTAATCCTCCCCAATCTTTATCTGTGCCAAAATCAAAATGTAGATTCCATGAACAAAGCTTCTTTCTTAGAAGTTCACGCCTGTGGAAATCTCCTCCGTTTGCCTGTTTCCCACCTGACTACAACTTGGATGTCTTCAAGTCCAACATAACAAAGTTCCTGATAAATCGCCCCCTTAAGTAAGACACTTTATCAGATCTCCATTACTAACGATTACTACGATATTGCCCCATTGATTACTGTACACGCACTGACCCTTATCCCCGAGTGGCTCCGGGCCTTGATATGTGGTGACTTTCATGTAAACAAAAAATGTTGTACAGAAGGATGCGGTTGCATGAAGACGATGATATTCATTATCCTATTGTGGAAGAAACAAGAACAGTGTTCTTATTTATTTGTCTCAATATGGCGACAAAGGCGGACACAAGGTCGGTATTTAATGGAGGGGGAAAAAGCTACTGCTAAAAGTGACAATTTTGAACAAAAAATAACAGTTGCCCCAATCCAGAAAGATTTATTCACTAGCTGAGAACAGAATAGACTCAACCTCAGGGTTCGATTATTTTAGAGGGCGACACAAATGTTCCGTTTTTATTAGCTGCTACACCGAGGTAAATCACAAATTTATTCATAGGATGACTCCACTTGCTCTTGACCCTCTTCTTAATAATGTTGTTTAGCAATAAGGCATCATGTAACATTTTTAGTCTTTTGTATGACTCGACTGGGGTATGACCCCCTGTCTCCCTATATATTGGCGAACACTCTTACTATTATGCTAAATATTTGAGAAATAGATTAATCTACTATTATATAGAGGAACTTTGTGTCTGTGTATGCGCGTGTATGTGAGTTCGGCCGATTTTTATGAAATTTTACACGAAGGTCTTTTATGTGTCCGGCAGTGTTCTTAGATAGGTTTTGTATCGGAATATCTTCGATAAGTTTTAATGATAAATAATAGAAATCATTCGATGAAATAAGGAACATGTGATTTTGACCAGAGTTAACACCTTACACAGGCTAACATCACAAGTGCATTTGAGAAGTTTTATTACCACACAAACCGAAAGGCACGACATATAACATCAACAGCAAATTATTTGATATGACAGAGTCGCGTTCAAAATAAATGTTTCTGTTTAATGCGCAATTGCACCATGATACTTGACTTTTTAACTTTAAAATTAAATCCAAGCTATTATCACAGTACAAGCAGAAATGTCAGACATATAAAATCAACAGTATATTCTTTAATATGGCAGAAGCACGTTCGAAATGAATGTTTCTGTTTAGAGCACAATCGAAGTATGGTCCTGGACTTTTGCATTTTAAACTTTAATTAAAGCCATTAATAAATAATTTTATAAAATAAACAGAGGTTATCTATAGTGCAATGTAGACTACAAAGTATTCTGGACTAAGTCACTGTGTGGAGGCATGTGAAGCTTGTCCCGGTGCAATGCGATGTGTCCCTAGGCAATCAATGGATTTGATTGAAAAGTGATCGATTTCACCAATTTCGATGACAATAAAAAGGGATGAGTGAGAAACATTTGTTGATCCTTATTCAATCCCAGGCAACGTCGGATCGCCCTGCTACTGATAGACTAAGTGTCCGGAAAATAGAAGGAGAATAAAATCAAGACGAAAGAAATATAAAAGAAATAGTACGAAAGAAATTGGATGAAAGACAAAAAAAAAAAGAAGAGTAATAAAAAAGAATAGTTTTTTTTTATCGAACATTTTATGCAGAGAAAGTTCACCATTTTGATTCAACAAGACGAATCCATTAATTAGCATAAGTCGAAATAATCGACTCGGAAACCAAAACAAGAAAAAAAGAAGAAAAATGGCAGACATCACCTGCCTCATACATGTTTAATACAGGCGATTGCTAATTAACAGTTCAATGTAAATGAAATCTGCGTCTCCTCCGACATGCGGAGACGTACGTGTATTCATGTATTTATTTCATGTTGAAAATGCCGGGCGGAAATCAAAGAGATGTGGACAAGAACTACTTAAATAATCGTTAATCAATATCACGTCGGCGCTTCCAGGAATTTAATTTGAGAGGAAAAGTCTATTATTTTATTAGAGTTGGGTTAATAAACGTTTGTTTCCCTTAAGATTGTTTTCTTATATATTTTAATCACACGAAATACCCGCTGAAATATTCTTTACTTTTGGGATTAAGTCAAACTTAAAACACCAATTTAACTTATTCGCTTTACTCTCTTATTCTGGATGTCTATATTATTTTCGCTTCCGTTACAGCTCTCTCTCTCTCTCTCTCTCTCTCTCTCTCTTTCTCTGCCCCAATATATATATATATATATATATATATATATATATATATATATATATATACACAGTAGCGTCCAAAAGTTAAGGAACGATCGATCATATTTTTTAATGGCTTCTAACTTTATCTATGAAAAAGAAAAAAAAAATTTTTGGTGAATTTTCCAATGTTTAATAATGGTAGTTAAAGAATTTTTTTTTTAATTTTTGATTTTAATACATATTAGTTTTTTTTACATATAAATAAATTTAATTAAATTACAGGCGTCCAAAAGTTAAGGAACGAGGGAAATTCATTATGAAAAAATAAAGAATCCTTTCAGTATTTAGTGAAAAGCCCCTTGTTTTCAATCACACTATGGCATCTTTTGCTGCAAGACAGAACCAATCGTTCACATGTTATAGGTTAAATATTATTCCAGGATGTTTTTATACATTCCCATAAATCATCAAGATTTTTTTTTTGGGGGGGGGGGGTTCTGTGAGCTTATCACCAATAATTTTCCAAACATTTTCAATTGGATTCAGGTGTGGGCTCTGAGCTGGCCAATCCATGACGCAAATATTGAATCTATTTTGCTCTTCTAAAACTATTTTTGCTTTATGGCACGGTGCGTTGTCTTGCATAAAGATATGGAATTAGAAAGATTAGGTACCATATGTTCTCTAATCAATTCTCTGTACATTCAAGCATTAAGTTTTCCATGAATTCTCATAAGGGGGCCAGTTCCTTTTGAAAATATCATGCCCCATACCATTATACTGCCGCCTCCAAATGTTACTGCACTTTTAACGCACTTAGGGGACAGTCTTTCTCCATTTTTTCTTCTGACATGTGGTCTTTTGTCTGATCCGAAAAGATTAAATTTAGATTCATCAGTAAAATGAACCTTTTCCCAATACTGAAAGGATTCTTTATTTTTTCATAATGAATTTCCCTCGTTCCTTAACTTTTGGACGCCTGTAATTTAATTAAATTTATTTATATGTAAAAAAAAAACTAATATGTATTAAAATAAAAAAAAAAAAAATATTTTTTGCTTTAACTACCATTATTAAACATTGGAAAATTCACCAAATTTTTTTTTCCTTTTCATAGATAAAGTTAGAAGCCATTAAAAAAAAATGATCAATCGTTCCTTAACTTTTGGACGCTACTGTATATATGTATATATATATATATATATATATATATATATATATATATATATATATATATATATATATATATAGAGAGAGAGAGAGAGAGAGAGAGAGAAATAAAAAGGAACGAACCGTATTATGTGTTAATGAACGTTTCGTCTTTATTTCGAGATTTCCACTTTATGAACACATAATACGGTTTGTTCTTTTTTATTTCTCTATTTTGTCGGAATACTATTTCCATTATTTTCATCACACACACACACACACACACACACACACACACACACACACATATATATATATATATATATATATATACAGTAAAACTCCTTTAATTTGAACTTCCTTCAAAGTTGGACTTCCTCTCATTTGGACTTCCTTTCATTTGGATTTCTTCTAAACCTGGACTTTCTCTAAAATTGAACTGTCTCGTCATTGAAATTGTATTAGCATATTTGATGCGGAGTTGCAGTAAAACTGTTTACATGGTTTAGTCAGATATTGCGCATAAATGTTAATATTGGTACTATGTAATTAATATAGATTAGCTATTGATAATTAATTTACACTAACTGTATTTTTTTTTTCAGATTGCTATATTTGAAGCAAGCATATTACCAAACGCATGAGGTAAATTATGCCCAGCGGCAGAGGCTTCTGAACTGAAAGAATCAGAGAATACATCTGGTCTAGAAAACATTATTGTAAACCAAACGGTTACCGACCAACCACGCTGTTCTTAAATCACTTAATGCAAATGATGTTGAAATGTGGGTGCAACAAGATGAGGAAACTACTAATCAATATCCTGAAGGCAGTAATGGTGATGAAAATAGCGACAGCTCCCATTCTCTTGACCCTAATGTAAATAACCAAGAACACCGAAGCAATATCATGGGATGATGCAGAAAAGTCTATGAAGACGGTTATAAAATTTTTAGAAAAAAGTCCTTACTTTAGTGACAACCATGTTTTGCAAGCAATGTCACTCCGAAGAGATATAATCATAAAGAAGCTACAGAACCAAGAAATTGTAGATTTTCGTGATCGCTTACGGAATACTATGGCAGCGCCCGAGAGCTCAATTAATGAATATAGACCCTGTAATGAGACTCATTCGATGAATAAATAAAAAAAACTGTATTTTACATAAATGTATGATTTCTGTAGATGATAACTTAGGTAATAACTACCTAACAAGTAAGAGTCGATTTAATTTATTTTCAATGCTTTTGTTCCTGGTAATAATAATCGTTAACAATTCTTACTTGCAATATATCGTAAACTCAACTTAATATATACTTGAAGTATCATATTAAACTCAACTTAATATATACTTGAAGTATCATATAGCAATGAATTTCATTTACTATTTCTTAAATCTTAGAAAATTAAAGTTAACTGCAACACATTTTTTTATCACGAAACTTGAACAGCATCCTCTAATTTGAACGAAGCGGATGTTCAAATTATAGGAGTTATACTGTATATATATATATATATATATATATATATATATATATATATATATATATATATATATATATATATATATTAGCATGGGTGCCCGGCGTTGCTCGGATGTTTGGAGGTGTATGCTGAGCAAAAAAAAAAAAAAAAAAAAACAGAAAAAAGGTCAATTTTTTAAAAATTTGACCCCTATTATGACCCCTTAAAATTTATTGTTTGGGGCTCAAATCAAGTTATTAAGTTTAACTCATGTCCGAGGAACCTATATCTAAATTTTCAAGTGTTTAGACCCAAAATTGTTTGAGGTGTTTGGTAGAGTTCTCAAAGGTCAATTCGTTGAACTTTGACCTCTTAATCGCCAAATTTCTGACAAAAAACCGATCACATCGATTTTCCCAAATCTCAGTACGCTGTATATCAAATTTCGTGTCTGTAGACTACAAATTAACAGAGTTATTGCGTAGGGAAATGTACACAGACATACACACAGACACACAGACACGTTCACTTTTATAGATATATAGATGTGTAATTGTTCGTATGTTACTAATATGTAATCTAAAATACTAATTTACTGATTGACTTGAAATTTTGCTATAGATGCATGTTTTCATATATAACACATTTTTTTAACAATAACGGTCCACTACATTTTTATTTAAAAAATTATTTAGTTTTCTTTGTAATAAACTGACATTATATTGTAAGAGAATTTATCACCGGTCACGTGATAACCTTAGTCCTTCAACCTTTTTCCCCTCCAATTTACTTTGTCGATATTTTCTTCAGATTTTTCTTAAGATTTTTTTTTCTGGTTGTGCTTCAATGATAAAACACTACACTTCACGTAAAAAAAAAAAAAAAAAAAAATTAAAAATTAAAAAAAAGCAACAATGACTTGATTTGTTGTTTAAACATTTTAGCCGGGTTCGAATGCTCACTTTCCAGACATTAATTTCGGACATTAAAACCAAGGCTACTTCACAGTTTATAACATTGTTCGCAAAAAATAATTTTGTTAACTATTAATTTTTTGTCTTCACGGTCAAATGTAAACTTCAGCATTAAAATAAATAAATAAATAAACAAACAAAAAATAATAATAATAATAATAATAATAATAATAATAATAATAATAATAATAATAATAAAGAGGACAATGCGACGCAAGTTGCTGAAAAATTGTAATTTTTATTAAACAAAACATTTGATGATTTGTAAGAAAATGAAAACGCTTCTACTTTTTATTTCACAGAAAAGGTTTCAATTTTAATATTTTATACAAGAATAAAAAAGCATTGGAAATGCAAAAGGGTATCGGGATGGTATGCCAAAAAGTATACAAACAAGATAGCTATGAATGGCTAGGCACATGGAAATAGAATTGCATCCAAAGTATAGCCCTATAGCTTTTCTCCAATCTTCATTCCGTGCCATCATTACGGTTGTAAAAAGCTATAGGGCTATACTTTGGATGCAATTCTATTTCCATGTGCCTAGCCATTCATAGCTATCTTGTTTGTATACTTTTTGGCATACCATCCCTATATCCTTTTGCATTTCCAATGCTTTTTTATTCTTGTTAATTAGTATTTTTACTTACAGTCTTATTTTTAAACTTACATTCATGATAGTATTGTCTTTTCTAGGAGGCGGCTCATTGCCACCTCCATTAGTAGCAGGTCACTTCCTGCAGCGTTTTAGGTCTTTGGGTTTTGGGCCTTAGGAGTTGCCTCTTGATCCTCCATTGGTTCTATATTACATAGAGAGTGCTACCGCCTCTCTGATAAAACAGTTAGAGTATTATAAAGTTCTAAAATGTTTATACCTTCACTATTAAATTTTTCTTGGTTCATTCTTTGGCGTTTTGGCAAAGATTTGGCAGTTTTTGATATTTATATTTATAATAGTTTGTGCATGAGGCAGCTTTTTTCCCCTTGGGATCCCTGTTATACCGTGCTTTTGAGTCAGCACGTGAGGCAGCCTTCTTTTTTTCTGGTTCTTTGTTATAAAGAGCACGCGAGGCAGCTTTTTCTCATCAGAATCCCTGTTATACCGTGTTTTTGAGTCAGCACGTGAGGCAGCCTTCTTTTTTTCTGGTTCTTTGTTATAAAGAGCACGTGAGGCAGCTTTTTTCCCCCTCGGGATCCCTGTTATACCATGCTTTTGAGTCAGCACGTGAGGCAGCCTTCTTTGCCTCAGGATTTGCATGATACTTAATTTTTTATTATTTCAGCATTTTTCTGATAGTATTCTTTTTGCTCAGATAATACCTTGACTTTGTTTTTTTCATAGTCTATATTTCTCTGAGCTTTTTTACTACGTGCTGACTTTGGCATTTTTTTATTAAATGTAAACATATAACACTTATGTGTATCTTACTATAACATCACTTATCTTATATCAAGACAACTCTCGTAGAATTGAGATACTGCCCCGTCACCAATAGTTAAAGTGTGGAACGGTATATACACCAATAGTGTAGTTGTTATCTTTATATGAAGTCCTAATCAGTGATAGCGTGAGGTTACTTGGTTAATTTATTGTAGTTTATTTTAGAAAACTTACTTGTTTTTATTAGTAGATTGTGTATAGTAGCCACAATATCTAGTTATTTTTGTGGCTAGGGCTTGGATTTTGATTCTTTTTGGTCAGCTTCCAGTGAGTTCTTAGAAGATGACTTTCTTGCAGTTTCTTTTGCGGTTAATTTAACTTATTTCCTTTGGCGTTTGGTGAGTTCTTAGAAAAACTGGTCTGATCTACTTTTCTTAGCGAGCGAAGAGATTCAGCTGCATTTAACAATGGTTGCTATAGTGTATTTTTGCGCATGCGTGAGAATTTCAAGTTTCCTCCTTATTTTTCAATAGTTTGACAGTAGTGATGTGTCTTTCTGCCAAGAGCGACAGACGTCAGTGTTAGCCGTGATCGTCTAGAAGTCAGGACCCACGTTGTGGCCGTGCTAACCTTGGTTCGAATCCTGGTCACAGCATTGACATTTTGTACATATTTTACAGTCCAAAATCTGAAGAATTATTTGTTTTTATAACATTGTTTTTTGACGTCGTACTTGCTGATAGGTTACTCTTATAACAATTTTGATCAACTGAGATAAAGATTTCGTGGTTTCATTAACGCTGGTGGGTTACTGTTTAAAGAAAAAACCTTAACGTTCACCTCAAATATTCAGCGTCCAAGAAATATAGGCCACTGGCAAACTGGAACGTCTGTGAGCATCCGGTGTATTATTTGGAGCTGTCCCTTTTGGGAGAAGTTCCGTGTTCGAAGTGGTCTGTCTACATTGGGTATATAGTGTTTAAAGCTTGTTATTACACGTAATCTTATTTAATTATGGAGTTAGCTAAAAAGCGATGGGTCACTGCACTTCTCCGTGTAAAGAGCAGTAGATTGATGCTTTAACTGTTGTCAGAGACCGTTCGTACACCGAGATACATCGTCTCAAAAGAAAGAAGAAAGCAGAAGAAGAAAGAAGAAAGAAGAACAATTGGCCATTTTTGTACCCTTTTTTTTGCTCTCTTTTGACATTTTAACCGACGTTCTGACACTCGCTGGATTCGTAAGACGCTTCTCTGTAAGAATATGTGCCTTTTGAAACTTATAAGTTGATTTTAGTTGAGATTTGGATAGTTTTGTTTTGTAGGCGTATATAGGCGTGTACGGGCCATCCCTATATAGAGAGTGCTACCGCCTCTCTGATATCAAAAATGTATGCTTAAATATTATAAAAAAAGCAGAAATAAAGCAAACCAAACTAAAATTGATATAAAATGTTTCGTTTACGATATACACTATATTATAAATAAGTAATTTTCCTACATTTAATATTTTACCAAAATTATATTTTTTACAATGGCTTGTATCTGTTTTTATAATTATAAAAGTACCAGCATGGGTGCCCGGCGTTGCCCGGGTATTTGAAGGTGTATGGCGAGCAAAAAAAAAGCGGTCAATTTTTTAAAACTTTAACCCCTATTACGCCCCCTTAAAATGTATTGTTTTGGGCTCAACTCAAGTTATTAAGTTAGATCCACGTCTAACGAATATCTACAACTTCAAGTGTGTTGACCCAAAAATTGCAGGAGGTATTTGGTAGAGTTCTCTAATGTCAATTCGTTGAACTTTGACCCCTTAATCGCCAAATTTCTGACAAAAAAAACGATCACATCGATTTCCCCAAAACTCAGTACCCTGTATATCAAATTTCGTGTCTGTAGAGTAAAAATTGACAGAGTTATTGCGTAGGGAAATATACACAGACACACACACACTTTTATAGATATATAGATATTACTTTATTAAATATTTATTGATTTCTTTATATTTTTTATAAAAATAGAATAAAATGTTTTTGGCGTCGCAGAGTAAAAACATATTACTTCTTCATTACTTTACAAAGCTAAGTGACAATCTTTACAACTGTATAGTTTACAGAAACACAATGATTACTTCTCACATGGACATTTGTATGTTTCGTATTCTTGAGTGGGCAGACCAAGCAATCTTTATAACTATACAAAAAATAGAACAATAAAAAATATTGGATAGTCTCTAACAATTACGCTCCCAGAACGAAGATGACGGAAATGGATACACTTGATGCAAATACGGAATGGAAGATTCTAAGCATGAAACGAAATACGAAACCATTTCCGCTGTCTTTGTCTTGGGAGTGTAATTGTTGGAGATTGACAAATAATGTATGCGTAAAAAGTATTGTGAAACGGCGCATATAAGAAACGTGCACTTTTTCCCTTTTTTTCTTTAATTTTCGTTTGACCCTACTGAGCCACAGCTATTCGTGGTTGGGTACAGCTAGTATATATATATATATATATATATATATATATATATATATATATATATAGAGAGAGAGAGAGAGAGAGAAAGAGAAAGAGAAAGAGAAAGATAGATGGATAGATAGATAGATAGATAGATATATGCGATAAAGAGAAGGGTAGCATTAGGATTGGCAGCTTTTGGGAAAGTGGAGAATATCACGAGAATCCGAAAAGCAAATATGTCAATCAAAGGGAAGATCCTCAATGAATATACACTACCTGTGATTATCTACGGTAGTAAAACATGGGCCCTGACAACTCACCAAAGTGAAATCTGGGCAGTAGCACAGAGAAAAATGGAGAGGATAATGTTAAGCATTACTCTACAAGACAAAAAGACAAACATCTGGATCTGCCAACAAACACGAGTTATTGACATCAATACTACCATCAAAACATCCAAACATAGATGGACAGGGAACATAGCCAGACAACGTGACAACTGATGGTTCATCAGGACAACGGAATGGACACTTCGTGTACATAAGAGGCCAAAGGGAAGACCAAGAACCAGATGGAAGGACGACCTGATATAGCACATGGGTCCCACATGGCAGCGCGTAGCTCGGGACAGAGTTAGATGGCTAAAGTCCAGGGAGAGGTTCTTTATTGAGTGATAATTTATAAAATATATATGGCGATTAAGCTACACTGAATATTCCGCGTTTCATCCACTTTAGGATTCTTCAGGCTTATGCGCGAATTCTGTGGTTGTCGTTATAATATGCTAATCTTCTATTGAGATTTTAGTTAGCCAATCAGCTTTCTAGTATCCACCGTGCCCTTCCTATCAGCCAATGAGAATGCATTTATCGGACAAAGGTCTATTTTACCTCTGGTTGACCTGTTCCTTTGTGTGTGCTCTATTTAGCCTGGATATTTAGCTTCTTTATCTGTTTTAAATCTAGGTTAGTGTTTTTTGTTATGTTAGTTGATATATAAATATATATATGTGTACACACACATATATATGCACATATATATACGTATATATATACATACATATATGTGTGATCGTTTATGTATATTCATGTTTATTTAATTTATTTGTTTATTTTCTATTGTTTTTGTTAGTTTTAAAAGTATTTTTTATCGCTATCCTAGAGTAAATTTTATCTTGTGAACACAGTTGTTTGCTATTTCTCTTCTACAGTTTAATAGATGTTGGGGTTCTTTAAAGTACAGGATAGAAAATTTTTCATGAAGACATAATCTACATGAGTCGTCTAGGTCCATAAACGTGGTAGCTTGTCTTATTATTTTCCATTCGACTACCGGCGAATGTCCGCTTTCCTTGAGTTCCCAGTATTTATTCGCTAGTGTTGTTTTCATACGGTGCTTTTTTTATTGTTGAATGTACTTTGTAGTCATAGTATCGAGTTTTGAAATCTAAGAAAGTCATACCTACGTAATATTTCTTGTTATTCGGATTTTCTTTCGCAAATATTGTGGCCTGGTATACTACGCTTTTGGTTAGACATTTATTTTGAAGTGGGCAAAGTGTGCGGTGTCTACAGTTGCATTTATCTTGTTCGTTATTTGTATTTTTATTCATAGTACGGTTGTTCTTGTCCAGGGTTGGTTTATTATTATTATTATTATTATTATTATTATTATTATTATTATTATTATTATTATTATTATTATTATTATTATTTCTGCTAGTGTTATTTTTATTTATGTCATGGTGTCTACTTTTTTATTGTTTATTTTGTTGTTGTTTACATTGTTTTTATTTAATATTTTGTTATTATGTGCTTTAATTATCATCTCTAAATTTTCGCAACTACTGTAGGATAACTTTAAGGTATTTTTATTGAAAATTTTGTGTAAGGGGTTGCTTGCGGGAAAGTGTTTTTAAATAAGATCTAGAAATTTCTTGCCAAGATTTGTTTTTAACATTTGATTGTATGGGGCCGTATACCAAATTACAGTTCTTTTTCTTCTATTTTAAATTTTATTATAGTTATTGGTGTTTTGTTGCTTATATTTGATATCGATATTTTTGTAGTCACTATTTTTAGGGCTGTTTCATAGATATTGGTTGACCTGTTAAATGCATTTTCATCGTTTGAGTTATTACTGAGCCTGCTTACGATCGAGTTTGGAATCTGTTTTATAATTGATGGTGGGTGATTGGACTTAGGGTTTACGTATATTGGAGTAATGTTATATTTTAAGTAGGGTTCATATGTGTTTTTATCTAAATTTAACGTGACGTCCAGGAAGTTTGTTATTTTTATGTTAGCTGATACGTCTGCTTTTAGGCCTAATTTTTCCATTTCCTTCTGTATGATTTTCTTAAAGTTATCTCCCTTGACTTTTTTGGAGTTTTTTTTTATTATAGCTAGTCCGTCATCTCTATATAGGCCGATATCCGTAGTATCAAATATGCTTGTCAGGGTATATAGAATGAATAATCCCACAAGATCTGATGCCTCTGCAGAGTCCCTGGCACCCATCGCCAAATCACACGAATTTTTCATTTTAGTTTTTATCCATTGGTTATTGTTATTTATTAGAACTGATTTTCTACATTTTTTAATGATGTTGATTTCTTCCGAGGATATATCAGTGTATGCCTCGGCAAATTCTAGGGCAATGTTAAAAAGTTCTTCGGATATCGAGGGAAACAAGTCTATGATGTCAAACTGTATAAACGTACATTTATCTTTGTTTTCTATATTTTTAAACCAGGTGATTGCTTCGGCAGTATTTGCCCACTGGGTTAATTCTAGGTCTTGTTTGATTTGTTTGTTTACTCTAGAAACTATTGTTTTGCTAATTCTACCTATTTCTGGTTTAGTTGGGTTTATCAAGCGGGTGCTGGGATTATTATTAAAGTCCCATTTGTGATCTTTAAGCAGAATGTATGCCTCTCTAGGTTTCAATTTGCTAACTTTATCGGTAATATTTAATTTATCGGTAATTTGTTTACGTTTAGTATTTATTATATCTATGTAGGCGCATTCGTTTGTGCCTAGTTTTTTGTAGTTTTTTGTAATGTTTTCTGTGATTAGTTTGTTATATTCTTGTTTATCTATTTTATAAAAGTTTCTAGTTTTAACTGCTTATACAAATATTTTATTAGAGTTGTTTATGTTTCTAACGATTTTGTGTAGTTTCCATTGGAAATTGTTAGGTTGATTGTGGAATTCTAAGTTTTTAATTACGTTTTAAAGGTAATTTTCGAAGTTTATCAAAAGGTCTACTGTTTTCGCATTTTTAAGGGTTTTAAAACCATAGGATTCTTTTTTGTTTACGTTTTCATTTTTAAGGAAGACCTTTGCTCGCCATCGCATTCGGCGTATTAGTTCATCTGTGTTTTGGATTAATTAAATAATATAGCTATGCTTGCAAGGTGTGGGGATATTTTTAACGATGTTTCGAAATTAACTCTTTCCATATCTATTTTAAATGTGGTGAAATAAATTCTTTTGAGAGTGCTCGACTGTTTCAGGAGCTAAGTATAACTACTTAATTTACACACAGAAAATTAATATACGAAAGTATAGATTTATGCGTAAGCTTTAAGTATTTACTTCAAAAGTGCGCAATATGTAGGTAGGGCTAGTTAGTAAGTTATAAAATGTATATGGCGATAAAGTTACACTGGATATTCCGTGTTTCATCCACTTTAGGATTCTTCAGGCTTATGCGCGAATTCTGTGGTTGTTTGTCGTTTTTATATGCTTATCTTCTATTGAAATTTTAGTTAGCCAATCAGCTTTCTAGTATCAACCGCGCCCTTCCTATCAGCCAATGAGAATGCATTTATCGGACAAACGTCTATTTGACCTCTGGTCGACCTGTTCCTTTGTGTATGCTCTATTTAGTCTGGATATTTAGCTTCTTGATCTGTTTTAAATCCAAGTTAGTGTTTATTATGTTAGTTTTTATATAAATATATATATGTGTACACACATATATATATATGCACATATATATACATATATATATACATGCATATATGTGTGATCGTTTATGTATATTCATGTTTATTTAATTTATTTGTTTATTTTCTATTGTTTTTGTTAGTTTTAAAACTATTTTGTATCGCTATCCTAGAGTAAATTTTATCTTGTGAACACAGTTGTTTGCTATTTCTCTTCTACAGTTTAATAGATGTTGGGGTTCTTTAAAGTACAGGATAGAAAATTTTTCATGAAGACATAATCTACATGAGTCGTCTAGGTCCCTACACGTGGTAGCTTGTCTTATTATTTTCCATTCGACTATCAGCGAATGTCCGCTTTCCTTGAGTTCCCAATATTTATTCGCTAGTGTTGTTTTCATACGGTGTTTTTTTTAAATTTTTGAATGTACTTTTGTGGTCATAGTATCGAGTTTTGAAATCTAAGAAAGTTATACCTACGTAATATTTCTTGTTATTCGGGTTTTCTTTCGCAAATATTGTGGCCTGGTATACTACGCTTTTGGTTAGACATTTATTTTGAAGTGGGCACAGTATGCGGTGTCTACAGTTGCATTTATCTTGTTCTTGATTAGCATTTTTATTCATAGTATGGTTGTTCTTGTCCGGGTTGGTTTATTATTATTATTATTATTATTATTATTATTATTATTATTATTATTATTATTATTATTATTATTATTTCTGCTAGTGTTATTTTTATTTATGTCATGGTGTCTACTTTTTTATTGTTTATTTTGTTGTTGTTTACATTGTTTTTATTTAATATTTTGTTATTATGTGCTTTAATTATCATCTCTAAATTTTCGCAACAACTGTAGGATAACTTTAAGGTATTTTTATTGAAAATTTTGTGTAAGGGGTTGCTTGCGGGAAAGTGTTTTTAAATAAGATCTAGAAATTTTTTGCCAAGATTTATTTTTAACATTTGATTGTATGGGACCGCATACCAAATTACAGTTCTTTTTCTTCTATTTTAAATTTTATTATAGTTATTGGTGTTTTGTTGCTTATATTTGATATCGATATTTTTGGATCCCCTATTTTTTAGGGCTGTTTCGTAGATATTGGTTGATCTGTCAAATGCATTTTCAATAAATAAATAAATTAAATAAACATGAATATACATAAACGATCACACATATATGTATGTATATATATGTATATATATGTGCATATATATGTGTGTGTACACATATATATATATATTTATATATTTATATAAAAACTAACATAACAAACCCCAAAACACTAACCTAGATTTAAAACAGTAGTTGTTATATATATATATATATATATATATATATATATATATATATATATATATATATATATATATATATATATATATATATCCATTCTCAATCACCATTCACTTTTTCTTCTTTTTCTTATTTACACTTTTTCTTGACAGCCGTGTTTTAAAATCTGTGAATTCCTCGCTCAATGTTATCTTTCTTTTAATAATATTATTTGAGCTCATTCCCTTTTTTCCTTGCACCCATTTGTTTACTTATTCCACGGAATTATGCCTTTTGGGCTACTTTGAATCATCTTCTATTAACGCAATTCCTCTGGATTTTATTTGTGGAAATGGAAATTTAATCAACTTATTTTGGATTTTACCGTCATTGCATATTTTCCCCTTCACCAGACCATCCATTCACGTGAAATCACCTTTTTCTTCCCCCTATTCCCTCTGCTTCACTATTTTTTACCAAGTAAGATCTAGGACTTACTTGTAGCTTCAGTAAATACTTTTGCAAGCAAAATCCCTTCCCGCATTTTGCTAATCCCTACCCTCTGATGAGAAGAAAAGTATTTCTTTGAAACTCCGAGGATCAAAGACTATCCACTTATTTTGTGCTTCCTTTTTAAAATTAAATATGTTTTTAACTCTTTTTCAGAGTGTTTTTAACAGATTTTATTAACTACTTGTTCCTATATACAACTATTGAGGCCCCGTTTCTTAGGCCCGTTTTTTGGGGCAACCCCGTATATATATATATAAATAATGACACTATGTCCAAGGTCTCTATGACAACCTTACATTAAAATACTGTTCCCTACAAGCTAGGCCTGTGTTTTTTGTAGTTTTTAATATACATTTGAAATCGTTTCATGACACTCATTTCATTTTTTTCAGTAAAAGACGAGTGACACAATGTCAGTGAGGTGACATTTGAGCAGATCGCCCCGGGTGACGTTTACTCTAGCTACGCTACTGCTCAAGCGACTCCAGTTAAATGCGGGTCGCCTTTACTAGTACGGGTTCTTATTTATTTGTCGAGTATGAAGTAAGGCGTAAAATTTAAAAATGATCTTTATGACCTCTTACTTGAAGTAAATTGAGATTTTAGCTAGTTTTGATTATTATTAATAGATGATAGCTAAAGAAAATAATTACCCTTTTCCAATACGGTTGTTAAAAAAACATAATCAACAGTGCATTTGATTAGCAATGAATATTCCGAAATGGCTGTCTTTGCTGCAATAAAGACAAACAAAACAAAGAAAATTATTGCCCAGTGGCGTCTCCATACATTCTAGAACGACATCATATTAACAAAACAATTCACCAAATTTTCGAAAAGAGGAAAAAAAGATTTTTTTTTTAAATTCAATTTTTCAGTTATTAAATCACCAGTATTATTCAAAGACACTCAAGGCGAATTAAAGGCGATGAAAAATATTTCAAAACGTTTAATATGAATTCCAACGTTTTATAATTTAACGAAAAAAAAATTGCAAAACGATATAAAAAGTAGCTGTAACTCCATATTCTTAATAGCCTTTAATCAGAAACTGATTAAAAAAAAAAGTGATCTGGATTAAAAAAAATAACGAAAACAAAAACAAAACAAAAATTGTTAAAACTTGCTAAAAGGGCAATTTTTTCTATTTTAATATTTCTGTTTCATTCTCAGTTAGTTTTTAATTCTTCACCGAATGCATAATTCAAATCAACATCTTTTGTCCGACAATTTGAATAACCTGAAAAAATGTTTTTATCAAATTAGGAAAATGGGAATGTTTGATGAAATAATCTTTTAACAAAATTACTTGATGCAAAATAGATTTGCTTGATTTCATTAAATATCGCCAAAGTAGTGGTTTAAATTTGTTACAATTAAAATTATTGGATTATCTTTATTGATATCCGGTTCGATCAGATTGCACACGAACATGAGCAATGTCATGAAAATATTTTTAACCTTATAACTTACTAGAAATTTTACATATTAATTTTTTTATACGCACACACACATTATATATATATATATATATATATATATATATATATATATATACATATTTCTGTGGAAATATATTTTCTTATAATATGTACCAATCCTTATATAAGAAGCTCAATGTAATTACAGAGTAATGTAGTAAATAAATGACAAAAAAAATATATTCCAAAATTCATGTTGTTGACTATCTTATAATTTATTCCTTTAATTCAGTTGACATTTACAATTCTTGACAGTATCTGTTTTGTGGCACAAAATCAATCAATTATTATATCAATCAGTGAATCTATTTTGTCCTTAACTCATCAGAAGAAATAGGGACAGAACAATTGTAAATGTCTACTGAATTAAAAGAATAAATTATAAGATGGTGAACATCATGGACTTTGGATTATAGTCTTTTGTCATTTATTCAATACATATATATATATATATGTATATACATGCATATGCATATGTGTATATATATATGTGTATATATGTGTATATATATATGCATATATATATATGTATACAGGGTGATTCCAAAAAATAAAGCTAAATGGAGGCCATCTAGAACATTTGCTGTAGAACGGTGAAAAAAAAAGGCTAAAGACCCTAGTGTTTTGATGTGATGTTTTGAATATAATAAACTAGTTATGACCAAAGTTTCATTTCATTCGGACTAAACACTAAGAAACGGGGCCTAATTAGATTTGGGTCCGTTCTGTTTGGGTCACCCTATATATATATATATATTTTTTTTTTTTTAAGGTAGATGTCCTGTTAAGTATCGACCAAATTGTTCCAACTAGCTCGATGAAGATATGTTTCCAGCTTCATGTTTTGCTAATATCTATACATTTATGAAACCAGAGAAATAAATAAAAAATCCTTCGAATTACTAGTTCTGAAACATGCGTAAAACGTAAAAAGATAAGTGTTGGAATAAATAAAATTATGAACGTTGACCAAAGTAAAGAATCAGTCAACGCATGCATATATATATATATATATATATATATATATATATATATATATATATATATATATATATATATGTGTGTGTGTGTGTATGTGTGTGTGTGTAACAAAATGGCGGCAACTAGGAAACACGCGATGTTATTCTCTTTTCTACATATATTTTTTTGGCTTCATGAATTTCGTGCCAAAGTTTTCCTTTCCTGTTTAAGGTAAAAAAAAATGCTTGTTTTATGAGGAATCTACGATGAATATATCTAGTATTGACATATAAATAACTGATTGGTTCCATGTAATAAAACAGTTGCTGTAAAAACATATGGAATTTTTGACATGTCGAATGAAGAAAAAGAAAACAGATTGAAAAACCTTGGAATTTGGAATATAGCTGTATTATTATCCAACACACACACACACACACACACACACACACACACACACACACACACACACATATATATATATATATATATATATATATATATATATATATATATATATATATATATAAACTCGCAGGCCGCCCGGTATTGCCCGGTCGTAAAATACGCTTAAATATGATATTTTGATATTCTTAATAATGCAGATTTCGTATTTATTATTTTTATGTAATATTGGACCCACATATAACAATTATTTTAAAAGTTAAAAAAAAAAATAACTCGTTCGCCAGCAGCGAGAATCGAAACCAAAATGTTTAGCGTACGATTTGCTTTTTATGCACACATGTGTGCTGCAAACCCAAAAGTTAAAACATGAACCAATAGCGTTACGCATGCATATTCGTAATGCCGTTGTTCGACCTTCACCTGGCAAATTCCATTTTAAAATTTTCACACTCTTTCACACTCTCATTTTCCCCGGCTAAAACACAAACATAAAGTTTCGCATAGGTTCGAACACTTTATATATTACGTTTTCTGTCTGTAGACCAAAGACTAACAGAGGAGTTTGGTAGGTGAACTTTTTTGAACAAATATATATACGCATACATAAATATATATAGAAAGAAGTTTGTGTTTACTATAAAATAAATAATAAATATTACGCAAGTATAAATCATGTAGAATATTTACATGAATATATTAGGTTGGTACAAAAACAATATCGTTTTCTCATATATGTTACTTTTATATATTATTTCTGAATTAATTGATTGATATATATAGCCATGTTATATATCATTTTGAAGCGCGTTTTTCGCTTTATGGAATCCTGTTATCTGTTACGGTTCTCAATCTCTTCATCCATTTTTCTGAAGGCTTTTCGATAGCATGGACAAAATTCAAATCGCACGATTTTCTTGTTCCAGACACACTAGGCCGAAAAGCTGCCAAGACAGCTCGTGATATCAATGATACGTGTGGCCTAGGAACAACTAACGAACGATGGTTCAAGAAATTTCGCAATGGTGACGAGAACCTCGAAGATGAAGACGGTCGTGGCTGGCCGACTGCGGTTGATAACGAACATTTAAAAGCCTTTATTGAAGCTGATCTTCGCAAAACCATACGTAAAGTTGCTGTTGTTGAGGTCGACCACTCAACAGTCGTTCGCCATTTAAAGTAAATAGGGAAATCAAAAAAGTTGGATAAATGGGTGCCGCATGAATTGAACGATAATAAAAAAAATCGTTGTTTTGAGTTGTCTTCTACGCTTCTTCTGCGCAACAAAATGACCCATTTCTCGAGTTGATTGTGCCGTGTGATAAGAAGTGAATCCTCTACGACAACCGTCGGCACAGTGGTTGGATGCTGGAGAAGCTCCACAACACTTCACGAAACCGAAATTGCACCAAAAAAGCTTATGGTGACTCTTTGGTGGTCTGCGGTTTGTCTCATCCATCACAGCTTCTTGAATCAGGGCGAAATGATTACGACAGAGAAGTACTGCCGACAAAATGACGAATTCATCAGAAGCTCTAACTTATGTGCTCGAACCAATTTTCCTCCATAAGGAATCAATTTTCCTCCATAATAACGCTCGCCCGCATGTTGCTCAACTGACCCTGCAGAAGCTGAACGAATAGGGCTACGAGACTTTTCCTCATCCACCATAGTTACGGGCCTCTCGCCCACCGATTCTCACTTTTTCAATCAACTGTACAACTTCCTGCCAAAAGATTTTTCCAAAGCTGAGATGATGCCGAATCGGCCTTTAATGACTTCATCGCTTCCAGAACTCCGGATCTCTATGTTGATAGGATAAATAAACGTTTTATTCATTGGCAAAAATGTGTCGAATCGTATGGTTCTTATTTCGATTAACAAAGGTTAATCTGAAAGGAGTTATGATCTTTTGAAGTTGAACGTCAAAAAAAAACAAAAAAAAAACGACATTATTTTTGCACCAACCTATTAATTGCACCAATCTATTAACTAAAAATGATGATCCCATAATAAAACAAAAGCAAAAAAAAAAAAAAAAACTAATACGGAATTAATTAAAATGAATGTTTAAAAGAATATGCAAAGTAGCTAGATTTTTTGCAGATGAATGTAATTCCAGGGCCCATAATAGAATTGTATCGAAACCACAACTATCTAGTTGATAAGTCGGCAGTTCTGAGATCGGTGCCCGCAAACGATATCATCAAATTTATAATTTACTAGCAGGGGTGCCCGGCGTTGCTCGGGTGTTTGGAGGTGTATGCTGTGCAAAAAAAGCAAACCCCCCCCCCCCAAATGGTTAATTTTTTAAAACTTTGACCCCTATTATGACCCCTTAAAATTATTGTTTCGGGCTCAAATCACTTTATTAAGTTAGATCCATGTTCAAGGAACCTATATCTAAAATTTCAAGTTTCTAGACCCAAAATTGTCGGAGGAGTTTGGTAGAGTTCTTAAAGGTCAAATCGTTGAAACTTGACCCCTTAACAGCCAAATTTCTGGCTGACACCCGTCACATCGATTTTCCCAAATCTCAGTACCCGGTATTTCAAATTTCGAGTCTATAGACTAAAAATTGACAGAGTTATTGCGTAGGGAAATGTACACAGACAGACAGACACGTTCACTTTTATAGATATATAGATTATAGATTTCTTATATATTGTTATTGCGTATTTGAGCGCCATCGACTAGAATTGAAACTGAAAGCAAAACTAGCAATCAAGCCTAGTGACATTACCACTGAACCAACGTGACACGCATATGAACTGAGTAAAAATGAAAAATTAAAAATATACTTAGATGAATCAACACAATGTATAACGATTTTCGTTTTAATTTTCATGCATTTTTAACCCCTTAAAAACATTTTTACCCCTTAAAAACATTTTAACCCCTTAAAAACCATTTTAACAGGCTAGTTTTGGTAGAGATAGAGTTTTAAAATATGAAGACAGAGACATATAGCCTTTTATGCATCAGATTATTAATTGACGAATGTTTTATTTTATTTTTTGTTATAAGTTGCAGCTAAGTATTATCGTATCCGTTCGATGCACATTTAGGAATTAATACAAATTATCAACACAATACCACATTAATCTATAATATATATGGTTAAGAGTCGCACTTCTTTCTTTAGAAAGCCATTCGGCGAAAGTGACGTCAGAGAAATTTTAAGGTACGGATTACCAACACTGTCCATAAGGTAGCTTTTTTAAAAGCAAATATAAAAATAGAATAACGTCAAGGATGTGAGTTCATATTGAAACGTTGATTTAATTTAATCAAGTGCGTTTGAAAGCCAAATCACAACGTAATATAAGGAAAATAAACAAATATTTTACTTGTTTGAAATTTATCACAAATATATTTCAGAGGTATACTCCATCTTCAGTGTGTTGTTTTTTTCTTTTTTTTCTTTCCTTCTTCCTTGCCATGTTGTAAAGTTGGAGAAAGAACAGTGTCTCAGTTCACACAAGCCACGTAAGCCTCAGACCGGAAATTATAGACTAGATATTCACTTACCTTTGGTCTCACCAGTAGAACGTATCAGAACGTATAAGGCGTTTGGATACGCGGCGAGTACTCGACCACCTTAGCCACCACGCCACATATAGGAATGGCTAACAAAGATCAAGACAGGACGCGACAAATACCTACTTCTTCTCAACAAGAGGCGTAGTCATCCATTACTAAGAACCCAAGGCCATGTTTCACAAGTAGAAATTAAAACTTGCAAGTACGACGTCAACTAAACAAGTTAACCCAGCGAGCAAATTAATATTAGATATTACACACACACACACACACACACACACACACACACACACGCACATACACACACACACACGCACAAGCACACGCACAAACACACACGTATTCGTAAGATACATCCATTAATATTTACAGGTTTAGCGATAACAATTTTATTGCAAACTTACGCGATAAAGATAAGGAAACATCTTATTCCACGTTCTAATGTGCTAGGTTGACGAAACTTCAATTTCAATCTTTGTGACACGCCAACAAATAGTTAATTTCATAATTGCAGGCGAAAAACCGACTGAGCCACGATTCCAAACTTTATCGTGACAGAAAAAAACGAACGTGCTTATCCTAACCTGGACGTCAATAAGATGCTTCAATTCAATCAAGAACCGACTGACAGACAAAACCTTTTAATTGATGTGCATTGACATATCTAAGCCGTTTTGTTTTCATTAAGAGTTAAAATGGGATTGTTGATAAAAAATTAGAAATGTCGAAAAAAAAGACAAATAAATAAAAATGTCGAATGTTGAATTCAATTTGTTCTAAAGATTTGATTAATTTTCCTTAATTATTTGAAACTTCCCAAATGTTATTCTTTCATTAATTAAACGTCCAAATTTTACTTTTACTCATGTCAAAAAGGAGTGCTTAAACTATTTGTAAACTTTATTCTGAACTAGAATTAAAATATAATCAGAATATTTCATAACATTTCGAATGGGTGAAAGTTGGTGAAAATATTTTAGAATATAAATTGATTTTTAATTTAAATAGACTATTCAGACACGGGAACCATTATAAAGAAAAATACTTGAATGGTACTAAGGTCTCTCTATACAGGGTTCTGTTAAGACAACCTGGCATAAGGATTCTTTTTTTCCCTCCAAGTAAACTCTTACTAAATATTCTAAATCACATAGTATTAGCGACTAAAATAAGATTTCCTCGTCATGGCGAATTCATACTGGATTTTACGAGGAATGGTGTGTTGGATAGTGGGGGGGGCATATATATCGAGGGAACGGATAATGAAGAGTGTATATATCGTCGCGTGTGTGGATTTATAACATAATGGCCCCCGAATTCTGTAAATAAAATTAAGAAATAGTTAAAACTATAAATAGGTTGAAAATTCACCTACTAAGAGCTCAAGATTAATCTCTAGTGATAAATCCCACCCCCCACTGAGAATCTGTGCTTAAACTGGACATATTTTCAGCTTAGAGAGAGTGGAAGTTCTCCAGATTACTCCACTGTTCTCTTAGATGGGGATATGTAGTTTGAAGTACTTTTTCCTATCTTAAAAGACAGCAGATTCGACTCTGCCAACTTGTCGCTACAATTACTTTTACACCGAAGAGTTTCTAAGCTTAATCGCTATTTTTCATCGTAGGTTAACGATTGTGTCAATCCTTACTATACACACTGTAAAATATTTACAACAAGAATTCACTAGTTGTGTTACATAGTGGGCGTGCCTATTTATCGTGATGTGTATATCGTCGAGTGTGTAGATTCTTCTGTTGATAGATGGCGGAATACATTTTATAACAAGAGCATTTATAATAGAGGCTGAGAGATATGATGCAACAGTTCTTTTTATCATAGAGAAGGAGAGCTACATTATTGATGATGGCGGAGGGGACACATAATACTTGAGAGGGAGTCAAAATACATTTACCTTTTCATTTTGGTGGAATGGCAACAGATGAAGACAACAGTTTACAAATATAGATGATTATTTATTTATACCAGCATGTTGATTCACGATGGTAAGGGATTCAAGCCTTTCCGATTACATTATCCTATCTCCCCTCTCTCGCCTCCAAGAGGGCGTCAGCTCCCAGATTAGCCAACTCGAGCTCTCTCTGGCTCTGAATTTCACCGTGACTCTCATCTAATTTCGAACCTTGTCTCAATATATTTAGAATCTCCTTTCTTGATGACGTCAGAGGCATGCTTTACCACGTGAAATTTATTCACGTGGAGTTTACCTATGTATGTTCAAACACAGTTTTGTCAAACAAAGAATTCCTAATTAAAATTGTTTAATATCTAACCTACTTGTTGATCATTATTTGTAAACTCGTATCGTCCATTCTTTTAACTGACATATTTAATATGCAGTTATTTCTAAAAGAATGAACAATAGAATGCATTCCGAAATAAAATATCTATCTTTGAAATAAAAAAATATTTTGTTATTTACGAGAACAATAACAATCGCTCTGCATTCCTAGGATTTCGATATATATTCTTTTTTTTTTTTTTAACTTTTCTTACTGGGTTCGATTCAAACTTTTTCCAAATATCCTTTTCAACTTATCTAGTTGCTCTTTTACGTACTGGGGTCTGTCCTTTTTTACATAACATGATGCACCTTCTCCACGGGACACGGGGTCGTTTTTTTCACGTGGAGAAAAGGAACAAAAATACAAATTATCTCAGTCGTTAAGGATTTCTCCTCCACTGACAGAGAACAAGAAATTGAAGTACAGTATCTGAAGAATAGATACTACACTTTGAACTTTGCCCGAAGGCCAAAGAGCACGAAGCTTGATACTCCAGAAGACTAGACGAATTCTTATCTTGGAATTTAGTAATTGGTTGGTTGGTTGTTTTGTTTTACGGCATATCAACCCTTTTCAGGTTATTTAATGCCGAATCTGGTGATTTTGAAGAACGATTTTTTAATATAGTATATTTGTTTTTTAAGTCGTATTCTATTTAACGCATAGTTGGGACCCTAACACGTACTACCACTCCGGGTCAGTATATATATATATATATATATATATACATATAAATAAAATGAACTCATTTTTTCCCCTCCGACTTTGACCTTTATAGGACTGCACCTGTATACATTTGGTGCAGCCGTATCATTCACAAACTGAATCACGACATCTGCCGTATGTTATAGGCTTATTGCGTATCCAGTATCTCGCTGATCAGAGTTTCCTATATTCTGTCTGGTGAGAGTGCACTGTAAAAATCGGTTACATTTAATGGAAGTAGTAAAGTATACTCTCTCTACTAAATTCATCATTCCACCGCCACTCATTTACACCGTTCCAGACGTTCACAGGAGACATTTAAAACCGACCACCGGTTAGAATTTATCTAAAAACTGGACTGGACTTACGCTGAAACGAACCACGCTTACTTTGCCATTGGTTAACATAAAACATAAACACAATTTATAAAGCATTTATTATAATAAAATTAGATTTAAACAGAACACAATCCGTTACCTGGAATTGAATTCACAATTACATTACTTCGATTTCGTTATAACCCGCGTGGTTAGAGTTTTATGAAAACCTGGATTAACATTTACGTGAAACGCACCAAACTTACTTTCACAAACACAACTTCCGTTTTGCTCTTTCCTTTCGTTCTTTTTTTCTTTCTTACCTTTCGTTGTCTTTTTCGCTTTTTGGGTGATGGTGGTGGGGGTACTTCCCTATGTTTCTCTTTCTTTCCTAAAACATAAACACAAACTAAACGCTATACGTTATCTTGAATTGCATTACCGAACACATTACTTCGATTACTCGACTTCCATTAACTTTAGACTCGCGTTGGTAGGGTTTTCTAAAAATCAGAACTGCAATTTACGGGACGGCATGTTTAACATCGTTACATTTTCATTTACATTTTCTTATGTTGTGCTGATGGTGGTGGGGGGTCTGCTTTCCTATGTTTTCAGTCTACACGATATTTCACTTTTGTAAAGCTATTTCTTACCAAACTTCCTTTATAATCTTTCCTTTCGGTCTTTCCTTCTTTCTTTCTTTTCTTTCATTTTTCTGCTCTTTCCATTGTTAAAACGAAATGAAACAACCTGATATTCCAGGTTTTACTTACACTCTATCACTCTACGACTCTACGCCTCTTAGTTGTGTATCCAAATCTATTTGTGCCACGTTCCTTGGTACTGGTCGCGGTAAGAGTTCCCTGCCGAACACCCTAAAAAAACAATGACTTCTCCCCGCGCAGCCGCAAAGGACATGTTTTAGTTGCCATAGTAACAACTTTTTATCGACATTGTTTTACTGTTTAGGAATATTGAAATAAAATACATTACTACACATTAATAATATCTCACTTTTAATCACTTTTATCGACTTTTTAAAACTTTTTTTACTCTTTTTATATGACAACGTTAATGTTTATGAATATTGAAATAAAATACATTACTAAACATTTATTAATATCTTTCTTTTTTTTACTGTTTATGTGTCAATAAAAGACATTACTACACATTTATTAATATCTTTTTTTATGTTTTACTGTTTATGTCTCACTTTTATCGACCTTTTTCTTTTTTAATAGCATTTTCTTAAAATGAATATTAAAATAATTTCGCAACTTTTTACATTTCTATGTGTTTTTAGTTTTGTTTGTTGAATGAAACTTTTTTTTTCCATTACAACAATAGTTATCGACCCCGGTTATTTGGCTGACAAACGACATCTGTCGGCGGTTCTTGAAACTAAATTACACGCATTCGCTCCATGTTACTGACATGCAGAAGTGCCAATGGTGCCATAGGTGTTATTGTAAATTAACACTCTTAGCTAATTCAGTAAAATGAGATTCTACTTTTTTAGGCGAATTTGCACCCTCCCCATGTTTAGAATGGCTTTTTAAATAATAACGTTATTTCAGCACGAAAAAAACCCATTAAACTTTAAGCTTAGAAATACGATTTAAAATATAGCGCGGATCATAAGTGCACTAGCACCCATTTTCTTATTAATAAATGTTTAGTAATTATTTTTCTTTTAATATTCATAAACGGTAAAAACGTCGTCATATGTCGTTTTTCAGCCAAAGAACCGGGGTCGATAACTATTGTTGTAATGAAAAAAAAAAGTTTCATTCAACACACAAAACTAAAAACACATAGAAATGAAAAAAGTTGGGAAATTATTTTAATATTCAAGAAGATATTAATAAATGTGTAGTAATGTCTTTTATTTCAATATTCAATATAAGAATAATTTCAATATTTCATATATATAATATTTCAATATAAGAAAAGAAAAAGTCGATAAAAGTTACACATAAACAGTAAACAAAAATAAAGACATTAATAAATGTTTAGTAATGTATTTTATTTCAATATTCATAGACATTAACGTTGTCATTTAAAAAGAGTAAAAAAAGTTTAAAAAAGTCGATAAAAGTGATTAAAAGTGAGATATTATTAATGTGTAGTAATGTATTTTATTTCAATATTCCTAAACAGTAAAAAAATGTCGATAAAAAGTTGTTACTATGGCAACTAAAACATGTCCTTTGCGGCTGCGCGGGGAGAAGTCATTGTTTTTTTAGGGTGTTCGACAGGGAACTCTTACCGCGACCAGTGCCCGTTCCTTTACTTTTTCACCGTACCACTTACCAGACGACATTCAGGTAAATAGAGTTTTATATGCGGCGATATTCACGTACATGGACTTCCCTTTTTGTTCTTTTTCTTGGGGGCCGGTTTACGTTACTACACGTTAGCCATGGATCGGGCGACGGATCGGGCGACACCCGCATTCCTCGCTGTCAGACGATAATACGACTTCTTTTTTTTAATTTTTTACTTTTATATTATGCTATGTTTCCACTAATTTCGGAATTCATACTAAGGGGATGGGTGACTTATTACATCAGTGGTCATTTATTTATTATTTTTTTGCAATTTATTACTTTTTTTCCCTTGGTGGAAGTTTCATTAAACCATTGATACAAAGCCTATCTGAATGTCAGCAGACGACATTCGAATGGGAAGAAACCGACTACGACCACAATGCAGACAAACAGGTTTACTTCAAAAACACATCGTCTGCAACGGATCGCTTACATAAAATAAAATATACCAAAATAATAAAACAACAACAACAACAACAACAACAACAACCAATAAACCAAAACAAATACACAATTACTTCAGAAAAAATAATAATAATAATAATAATAATAATAATAATAATAATAATAATAATAATAATAATAATAATAACAATAACACCAGGAGATAATACAAAAACTATATCTGGGTAATTATTTTACTCTACCAAACTACATAAATAAAAACTATAAATTTTAATACTAACATGAAATACACATACTTACATTTTTCAGCGTACGATTCTTGGGGTTATTCAATATGGTTGCATTTTTATTCTTTCCGGTTTGCAGTAGAACCTCTCTTTCTCCACTTTTTATTTCGTTCTTTATTTACTTCCTTTTTCTTTGGGGGGGGAACATCTACCAATGATTTTAACACACATTTTCCATTGCGTCATGTACGAAATTTTACTTTGTTGTTTTTTGAAAACGCCAATATCATTCGGTTTGGCTCTAATTAATTCATGTTTTGTACTAACAAGGTGTTTTTTTTTACAATGTCTTAGCACTTCACTTTACTAATTAACTCGGAAATAGACCCAGAAAACTTTATTTTTCACGTGTACAAATACTTTTTTCCCCTTTGGCACATTAAGTTTACTCCTTACTCTTTCGAATACAATAGAAAACTCATAGGAAACCTACAAAAAATTTAGGATAAATCGGCTTGCACAACTAAGTCCTCATTTTCGCCCGCCCAGTTTTGCACAGTTTACATATTTGGGTCCTTCTGTTTGCCGGGGGGGGGGCGATTATAAGTTCCCCAAAACCGGGGTATTGGAAACATCCACAGCAATGTTTTTTTTTCAACGAAAATTGGCCACTACAAGATCTATGATTATTTCCATTTTTGTCCGCAATAAATAACAAATAAATATACATCATTACCGGTTTATTTCGTTTGCAAAATACAGTCCGATGTTTGCACTTACATAAACTTTACTCCCCTCATATATTATCTACATCGATTCATAATGTGGTAGACTCATACATTTCGTTCATTAATGGAAACGTTGAATTTATTTCTTTCGTCGGTAGAAGAGGGGGAGGCAATAAAAACATAAACTGAATTCTGTCAGTTTTTTCTTTTTCAGTTGAAAAGGCAATCAAATATCAAAAGTCAAACATCAAGACCATAGAGCTCATTAGTTGAGTATATAACAATTTTTCACTTTTTACACAATACAATCTTTTATAAAATATGCCACCAAAAAAGACTTCCCTTAGTCGTAATACAACAGCAGTTGTAACCAGAAAAAGAAGTCGACAATGGGAACATTATGAACAGTCTCAGGAAGACACTTCTGGTACTTTATTCTTTTGTTCTGATTTACTCAAAACCGCACACACCTCGAAACACCCGAGCAACGCCGGGTACCCCTGCTAGTATACATATATATCTTTCTATATAAATAAAATGAACTCATTTTTCTCCTCCGACTTTGACTTCAATAGGATTAACAATCATGACATTACATGCGGATGTTATGCGTACAAACTGTAGCACATTATCTGACGTGTGCTATAGGCCTATTACCTCTACAGTTCCTCAACAATCGTACATTACTATATTTTTCAGGTGAGAGTCCACTGCCAAAATCGGTTAAATTCAATGGAAGTTGCAGCATCTTTTCTCTCTATTAGATTTCTCCTTTCCCCGCTCCCTATTTACACCGCAGCGGGTGCGTTAACAAGGAACAGTACGAGGTCATTTATGTCGTTTTTTTTTAAAATCTTTTTCCCTGATTTATGCTTTCTGTTTTCTCATAATAAAATTAAAAAAAAAACGCGATTATTATTATTATTTTCTGTTTGCTTTTTTTAGTTAGTGCAAGACGCGACATGCGGGACTAACCAGTTTTTACTTCTGGTTATAACGACTCTAAGCTTGAAATCTAACTATATCTTTATATATTAGTGCTTCCAACTAAACATTTATTTGGGTACAAATAATTCATTCTTTACTGTTTATTATTACAACGCAACAATATCGTCAATTCACTTGCATTACACTTAACGTAAAATTAAAACAAATACATTCATTTCGATTTCGAGAAAAAAGAAAAATTCATTTAGAATTCGAGTGTGATGTGACTACTCAAACTAAACCAAAACAAACTTCACTGCGGAATTGATATTTGACCTAATTCACTTTTTAGTTAATTCATTACGTTTTTTCTTTTTCTTCTTCTTTTTTTTTTGGCGCTTTCGCCTCAATAATTCGAGGTCGAGCCCCTCTCGACCCCCCCTCAAACTTTTTTTTTGATTTTTCAAACACCCGGGCACCGCTGGACCGTCCGTATTGCATCACGTTCCTTTTTTTAATTGTTTTTTTTTTCGCGATTTTTTAATTATTGTTTTAACATTGTTTGTTTTTATAATATTTAAACAGGATTATTACTTCGCTTTGTTTTCATTTTAGCACCCCCAACCACACACGCCTCTAAAAACCCGGGCAACGCCGGGTACCCCCGTCAGTATATATATATATATATATATATATATATATATATATAGAGAGAGAGAGAGAGAGAGACAGATAGACAGACAGACAGACAGAGACATAGAGAGAGACAGAGAGAGACAGCGACAGAGAGACAGAGAGAGAGAGACAGAGAGAGACAGAGAGACAGAGAGAACCGAGGCGCGTCCCAAAAGTAATGCCATGCATTTTTTATTCCGGCCGAATGGATCAGAGGGAATTACAACTTGCATTGTTATGATGACTGAAATTATGCATTCATAACCTTAATGTACCATTTCTCCGTTGCAGATATTGACTGTATGGGATTTTAAGAAAGCAGTCCCCGTCATGGATGCGCGTCAAAAGCAGAAACGTGTCATTAAATTCCTTCATGCAAAAAAATTTAACCGATCAATATTCACCTGTTGAATGTTTTTCCTACTTAATTCAGATGCAGTAAAGCATTAAGTAAATCACTGTTTCTAAGTTATTCCCCCAAACCGGATCTTCCATTTTGGAAATATATGTTGACTTTATTTATTGTACTTTCAACTTTGTTGCGATAATTAAATAGTGATTCTCTAAGTTTTGAGCTCCGTCTCTTCCTCACACTAGAAGGCGTGTTTTCTTCCCTCAATAAGGGCGCATGGGTTGTTATTTGTTCTTTGTAAGGGAACATTATTCAATGATGCGTCAATAACCCCGCCAAGGATACAACAGAACATTTCAGCTTCCTGCAAAAGGAATCTATATGACAACCTTCATCTCGCCGACCTTGAAGGGAACTAAAAAAAGCCACCTAACATATCTACAGTATCGAACCTAAACTTTCCAAAGTTTTTGCAAACACAAATCCTAAAAGTTACAACTTCAAGGTAAGTATTCACTTTGCGGATTTTCGAACCTTCACGATCCTTTTCAATTGAACGAACCAAATTCCTACACTTGATGATTGCAAAAAACTTTGTCAGTTTTTAGGGTCGACTGTCGTTTTGAATGGGTAGTATATTGAAAAGTAAAATACACTTATAAAATTGAACTGTCAACCTGTCTATTTTATAAACCAGTATCCTCAAATGTCTTTTAGTCTTGATAAATAATGACCCATTAGTTAAGTAAAAGGTAATGTTAGGAAATTAGAGTGAAACTCCATGGTGAATTGTCTTGGTAAACACTATACGCGGAGAACTATTGTTGTAAGCCACAATTTGAACATCAACTTATGTACTTCATTTATGTCTAGTCTAATCTAGTCTAGTCTAGTCTAGTCTAATCTAGTCTAGTCTAATCTAGTCTAGTCTAGTCTAGTCGCGTATAACTATCTTTGGTAAATGGCGAGGTCATAGTGCTTTTTTTGGGCGGATACTAGTACAGAAGATTGAACTTGAGAATAGCTCCTTGAGATATTTCTCCATCAGGTTTCGCTAAATCCAGTGATATTCTCCAATGCCGTGTTGTGTATGAACGCGTGTCCTTTGGCGTATATTCAGAATGTATTTTGGCGTCAAGCTCGACTATTTTGCATCTGAATATATCGCCGCCACCTACCTAGTTTTGAAGTGATTCTAACTTCCTCTCTGTTTTTATTATTATGCAACTTAATCATATTTATTTCGTTTAAGTTGTTTCCTAATATCAAGTGGCATCATAATTTGTCTGTAACGATTTTTTATTAAAAAAATTACCCGATTAAAAAAAAAAACAATGGAACTAAAAGTTTTATTACATTAATAAATACTCTGTCAAAATCTCGGTACTAATTTACTCGCCAAAATATGTTATTTCACGTGACATTTTTTGCGATGTTTAATGAAAAAGCATACTGTCTCATAAAATTAACCACCGTACTCAAAATGAATAAATAAATAAATTGCAGTCCGGGTTTAGGATTAGTGAAAGAGGTAATAAATGGTATGTATCTTTTTATGACTTTAACAGTGTCATCCTAACCTGAAGGTCAACTTAGAACAGGGTATCATTCCGAAATGTGTAACCATATAGATTCCAATGCTATAGTCAATGTTCTCACATGATAGTATCTCCAAACTCGGAGCCATAGCGACCAATATGTCAAACGTCATCACTGAAAGGACAATTGAAAAAAAAAAGACTTGAAAAAAATAAATAGATTGACTATGTCAATATCATAAAAAAATAATGGTTAATTTCACAGAAAAAAATTAGCCGATGTAATGAATATAAGTGCATCCACGTTCTTTCTCCTTACAAAAATATGATTGGTTTATTAAGCCATAAATACCGACTGGTGGTGCTGCCTTGGATCGACGTCGAAAGGTACGTCGCAGGCCTCACGCTAAAGAATACGAGCTCCGACTACAACCACCCTTTCCGTAAGGCGACTTACTAAAGTATTACGCGAAACTGTTGCAAAGCCTACTCAACTACTTACAACGAATATATCCCCTTCGCGAGATATCTCAGTACTACTCAGAAATGTTCAGCAATATTGATGCCAATGATTCTGCGTTTCAGACTGAAATCTAATGTTAAAATCGATTCAAACAAATATCAAATCTAAATTTATTTCAACTTAACATGCTTTAAAAACTGACATTTTTCTTTAACTCTACCACTAACCCTAAGTGTGAATGGCAAGATGAACACTATCTCGTTATCCGTCTTATTTATGTTTTTACTGCACGATTAATTTCATGTTTCTTTCGTGAAACACTGCAAAATATGTCGAAGCCTAATATTTTTGACCAGCAATTCGGTACCGCGATTTTACCAGATTATCCTATATCGATAAACAGACGTGTGTAAATTTTTTTCAGTTCATTTATCCGTACGATTGAACACTTAATTCAAACTTAAGACTATTATTACATTTCTATTATTATAAGTTCAATAGCGGAAAAAACCGCCAGACCGAAAAAGACAACGGTGTTTTATTTATATCCGCCATATTTTTTCTAATTTAATGTTCATATATGACTTCTGACTCATACTATACAAAAGCCCCGCCCCTTCTTGCATAGTTGAAAAAAATACACCTCCATTAATTTTTATAAAAAAATATGTGGTATATAAAAATTTTCGGCTTATTTATATCGACCTCATCTCATCAATTTTGCTTTTTCGCTGCTGTCTGCGTAAGGGAAGTCGACCTTAAAATCGATGTTTTTATTTTAAAGTTAGAAAATCTTAACCATCCTACTCTTTTTATATTCATATTTCTACATTTCATTTTTTTTTCTCCCCTCTTGCCAAATTTCACCAACTGTGACCTTTCGGAAATCGCCGAACCGTTACATTAAAACCAAATAAAGTTACTATCAACAGATTTAGGTCATTATTATCTTGCCTTATATTAAAGTTATTTTCGGACGAAAGTTATTAAAATTATATGAAAATTCAGGAGATATTTTGAGAAGAAAAAACAAAACAAAAAAACAAAACGCACACAAAAAAGATAATTGTTATTTATCTTCTTACTCTTACGTTAGGATCACTATGAAAATTTTAGTATTTTCGACCATGCTTTACCAACATTGCGGTTAGCCATGTTTTTTTCAGATGTTGATACATCGAACTAGAGCCAGAAAGGTAAAATGTAAATCTTGGGGCAATGTGTTGGTAGTATGATGAATGTAACCATTAGTGTTAGAATTGTTGGAGAGACATTCTCCCAATGGGCAATTAAACTGATAAATTACCTTGTTTTTATTTTCCACTAGCCTGGACGCCTGGCGTTGCCCGGGTGTTTCGAGGTGTGTGGTGCCCCCCCCCCCCAAATATATAGTAGTCGGCAGGCAAGCTTGAACCCATACCGCGAAGGAGGAAAAGAATGTGAAAAAAGGTGATGTGTTTGCTGTTACGCCCATTGCCAAACTGGAAGTGACGTAGGTTTAAAATGGCGATGAATTTCCAAAATAAAAAAGAGTGCCCAGTTGAGGGCGCAGGAATTAATGATTATAGCCAATTTTTCGATATTTATCGTCCGAGTAGTCGAGCTTCAAAACAATACCAATCGCGTGAAAACCCGTCGCCTCTGTCGAAAGTTTTAGGCATACATACACAAATATACATACATACATTTAAACAGACACGTGGGATTTATATTATACGTTAAGGTTTGTAATAAGGTGTGGGCATTGCCGAACGCAAAAGTTACCCAAATAACGTTTACATTTGGTTTAGGAGGAATTCTTCTTTTCTGACTGAAGACAGTTCAGATTCTACACTTTAATCGACCTGTTTGCCTACTCCCCTCTAAAGTTGCAAGGTTATACGCAAACTCAGATTATAGTTGTGTTGTAATAATGTGGAGAAACATAGACATAAGCGACCACGATTAGCATGTGTGCGCTGTAAAAAAATACAAAGAAAGAAAAAATAAAACGGTGGCATGAAAAATTGGAGCCCTTTAGATACAAAACAGAGTCAACAATACAAATTTGAAATGGCTGAATAAAAGACGAATATTTTACTTGACAGACGTGTTTTGGTTTTTGAACGCTACATTGTTCGTTCGTGTTGTTGAAGAAAAAAAAAAAACAAACAGCAAAATAATCCGGCTCGATTGTGCGTTTTCTTTTCTAATTCTAAATAATGTACGTGAATAAAATAGGAATTAATTACCTAAATACATCTTTCAATCACGTAAATCAAAATACATCTAGAAATTATCTTCTAAGTAGTTGTCAACATTTTTATAGTAAAGACCAACGAATATTCCAGAAATAAAATGCGTGCAACATAAATGGGCATTTGTTTCTTAACAAAAAATTCCCCCAACTACACTGTAAGAAAATAACTATCAACAAGTCTAATCTAAGGAAAAATATATAATGATAGATAATAATTTCAATTGACAAAAATATTATTTTAACATTTTGAATATTGTAACCTTGTCCGGGAGCCAACACAAGTTGTGTCTAGTTTCAGTCGCAAAAGAACGGAGACAAAGAAAAGGAATGAACTCCAACTCGCTTGTTCTTTGTAGCAACAATATTTATTTCCTCATTGTTATAGCTTTGACGTCACCAACGGGATCTAGAACATTCTTCGCGTCTCTCACGAAACCTTGAACGCTGTCTCGTCTCTCTCGTGATCTTTCTCTTCCACTTGTTTTATAGTCCTTTTCTCCCGACCGGTGAAGTCACTTTGCACGCATTTACATCCGCACTATGTTATAATTATTAATAAAATGAAACACACTCATCGTATGGTAAGTTTCATAAATACTTTTCGGTACTTGAGCACTTTAGCCACCGTGCTGACATAATAATGTTAATCCTTTGAAAGCTATTCTTAACATGAGAAAGGAAGGGTGTTTTGTAACTATTCTGTGCTTCCACTTAACAATTTGATAAAAAAATATATATCCTAAAGCTTGAATTTAACCTGCAAATCTATTTAAAATAACGCTGTGGCAAAAGTGCACAAGCACCTAATTTTTTTTTTACGAAAGAAAAGATAGTGCAACAATTGATAGCAAACACTTTTTAATTTTTTTTTGCTGTTTTTGTTTACTTCACAACTATAGTGGATATAGGTTAGCGTAAAGTTATTTTTCTTTTAGGATTAGGCTGTCTTGGCATTTTCACATTTCCAAGCAGACTTGTACTCTTAATATTTTTTTCTGCACATGTTCGGAAAATCTTTTAATTTTCACCTATTATGTTATGGCAAAATTCAGTTATTGCTATAGGAGATTGAAGCGCCACTCCAAAGGCGATTAGTTTCATGTTGACTTTAACCAATTAAAAATATATAAAAAATTTATGCAATATTTTTTATCACGTTCGCCAATTGTTGGGCAGCTGTGATTTCATTAGATAAGAGTTTCGGCACTTTTCGGCTGTTTATGTAATCTGCTGGAACATGCCGAAACCAGCCGACGAAACGTTGGTTTTAACATGTTTTATAATCTGCAGAAGTACCAAATATTATAAATTTATTTCTATTAAAACCCTTAATTCTAAAACTCAAACTAGACCAAATTTTCTTTAATTTTGAATTTCATCTTAATCACGATCTGCTGTGAACGTTTTTCCAATTTCCATTACAGGCTATACTTTTTATAAGCAGCATCGCCTGAAAAGGTCTCTAGTTACTTGTAACTGTCTGACCGAAACATGCTCGTGAATGTGTATCAACATATAAATTCGTATGTAAAACAAATACAAAGTATATATAATATACAGTTGACCCCCAACATACGAGCTACCCGAGTTTCGAAAAATTCGAGATACGAGATAGCTTCAGAGCAAAAATCCTCCCCTGCATACGAGCGAAAATCGAAGTCCCGAGTTTCCAGATGCAACCGCTAGGTGGCTGAAAGTGTCGTGTTTCACTACGTCTCCGTAATGGTGCCATTTCAATTCGAGGTACGAGCTACATCCGGGAACGAATAAATCTCGTATGTCGGGGATCCACTGTAAACTAACATAAAAAAAAACATATTTAACCTAGGTTTAAAATAGGTCAGGACACTAGATATCTACGCTCCCCGCTAAAATAGCACACACAAAGGAAGGGGTGAACCGGAGATCAACTCGGCATTTTTCCTGTAAGTGCCTGCTAATTGGCTGATTAGGAAGGATGCGGTGGAAACTAGGAATCTGATTGGCTAACTAAAAACTAAATAGAATGTGCGTACATAAAAACGCGAGACAACCAAAACTCCTCGCATAAACCTGATGAATTCTAGCGTGGATGAAACGCGGAATATTATGTGTAGCTTAATTGCCACATATATTTTATAAGTTACTATATATATATATATATATTAGATATAATTCTAGTTAAGATATTACAGACATTAAAAGTTAAATAAATCTTGATGGACTCTTCTGTTGAAAACAATATTTCAATCAATCACCCAGACCGTACGCAATCAATAACGTGTTTTGATTACTGAACTTTGCTCTTTATTGTAAAATATAGAAAGAAGTTGAAGATTATGACCCCAGAGAAGCTAACTCACCCTTGTTGCATTAATTTACTAGAGCAGCATAATAATATAGAATGTACATCGAGGCGCCTAAAATGTTTACTTTAGCGTTAAAAGAATATAGATATATAACAATGATAAAAATCAATGAATATTAGTAAAAAGAAAATTTCTGAGGCCAATATTTCTTCCGGAAAACTATTAAAACAAAAGCAAGGGAAGTAGAATTGCCAATGACATATGAGATCTGATAAATGTTTTTTTTTTATCTCTGATGCGTACAGGAAATAATGAAAATAACAAAAGGAACAAAAAAAATAATTTTGTTTCTTTCAAATCTGCTATTGATTTTAACGCTTTATTTGTTTTCAGTCGGAACAGAATATATATTGCACAAAAGAATAAAACATAAAAATATTTAAAAGAGATGAACGTAATAAGGAACGGGTGCATTTAAATATATATTTTTTCAAATACACACGCATATATATATATATATGCGTACATACATTATATATATATACATGCATACATATATATATTATATATACACATACATATATATATTATATATACATACATATATATACATACATATATATACATACATATATATTATATATACATATATATTTATATATGTATACATGATATATATATATATACGTACATATGTATGTATTATCTATATATTTATATAATGTATACGCATATATATATATATATATATATATATATATATATATATATATATATATATATGGTATGTATGTATATACACACCTATATATTTTATGCTTCATATAATATAAAAAAAAAGAATATAATCATATTGAATAAAACCAACGTTTTGATTTGATTTATTTTTTAAAGTGATAAAATAAAAAAAAAGTTCCACATAAAAGAAATGGGGGGAAGAAGATGCGTAAATGCCAATTTCTGATAATGGCTTCTGACGTCACTTTAAAGAAATTTATACTATAAAAATACAGAAATTCTCTTTCCATATTCCGTTCCTTAATTTTCACCTCGAAACAAGAGAGAACTTGCAGAGCTGTTTAAGACAAATAAGGTGTTTTATTATAAGTATTCAAGAAAAGGTTACTGTCACTGCTCGAGCGATCACAACTTCTGAGATTCTGACTCTTCTGCGAAATCCATACTGATAACGATATGTTACCCCAGACTTAGTGTCATTTTACACGAAATGAAAAGAGCTAAGTATATTATCCAAATACTTTGTACTTCATTAGCGTTTACAGTTCCTTTCTTTGGTTCGATTAATCGATTTTAATTTAAAGAATCTCAGAATGTCTATTTTTACAATAAGGAACCATGAAGTAAAATTCAGTTCTAAGTGACTCTAGTCTTGAGGTTTAAGCGGGCTATACTAAGAATACAATTGTTCATTATTTAAGATTTCTTCCCAGTCATGTCTGAAGGTACGATAGCATGCTACCTCCGTAAATTAAATAACAGATTCCGTACTAAATTCCACAGAGATTCCCGAGTCTGATAAAAATCTTCTCGAGTTCGACAAGATACACCTGATGAAGGTTTGAGGTTACATCAGTCGAAATGCGTATGTAAAACAAATGAAAGTATATATATATATATATATATATATATATATATTTGTAGTCATCGACAGTCCTGTTTCGTTGTATCACAACTCATCAGTGCCGCCAGACTAGCATCTCTCCCAAGCCAAGGATTGAACCTAGAACCGTCGTGTTGACAGTCGGCAGTTCTCCCACTCGACCACAGAAGGGACGCCCACAAAATAACTCGTCGGAATGTCTATTTAAATAGACATCCGCAACCACTCTTACAGTGCTCAACTCCCCTGTTTGTAAACAAACAAACAACGAGCTTCGCATTTTCAGCCAATTAAGTAGCGGGTGAGATTATTTACGACAGTGCTCTACCCAAAGAGGGGGGCTTAAAATATATTTGTAGTCATCGACATACAGTCCTGTTTCGTCGTATCACAACTCATCAGTGCCGCTAGACTGGCATCTCTCCCAAGCCAAGGATTGAACCTAGAACCGTCGTGGTGACAGTCGGCAGTTCTCCCTCTCCACCGCAGAAGGGACGCCCGCAAAATAACTCGCCGGAATGTCTATTTAAATAGACATCCGCAACCACTCTTACAGTGCTTAACTCCCCTGTTTGTAAACAAACAAACAAACAAACAAACAACGAACCCTAGTTATGATATTACAGACAATAAATATTAGTTAAATAAATAAATATTATATCATATTATAAATAATTTATTTGTAAACCTTTTTGAGAATATTTTTAATTCAAATGCTAAATAAGGCTTGACTAGCTAAACACTTAAAACCCAGATGGTTTCTTAAATAAACAGGACATTATGAATCTTCTATGAATGTTCTTTTTTCGGCATTATATTATTATGCATATTTCTTTCTAAGCAAAAAAAAAAAAAAAAAAAAAAAAAAACCCAAACTATTTTATGAAGAATATATACACGAAAATATTCGATATCGACATGATAATTGATTATTTCTGCGTATCGAAACCGATCTGTAAAGACTATACCACGGTTTTTATATGCTGACAAAAATATCTGGTAAGAAAAATAAATATTTGGAATATGGAATGTAGCTATACTGTTATATATATATATATATATATATACATATATATATATATATATATATATATATATATATATATATATATATATATATATATATATATATATATATATTTGCTAGCAGAGTGACACAACGTTGCCCGAGATTGAATGATGATAATCGAAGGTTCACATACATATTTTTTTTTGTCATCGAAGTCGGTGAAATAGCTCATTTTTCAATAAAATCGATTGATTGCCTGCTCCAGTTGGGGACATAAATTAAAGTTTCAAATGCAAAGTCAGGTATCATACTGCAACTGTGTTCTAAATAGAAACATTCATTTGAAATGTACCACTGTCATATAAAATCACTTATTGCTGGTTTTGGATGCCGGGCCTTACTGGTTGTACGGTGATAATAGCTTGAATAAAAGTTTAAAATGAAAAAGTTAAGTTTTATATGTCGCGCCTTTCGACTTGTGTGGTATTAAAACTTCGCAAATGCACTTGTGATGTTAGGCTGTGTAAGGTGTTAACTTTCGTCGAAATAGCCTGTTCATTCTTTCATCAAATAAATTGGATTATTGATTATCGATATTAATGGAAAACATTCCGATACAACACTTCCATTTCCAGTAAATTTCCAGAAACATAGATTACCTCTATGTAAAATTTCATAAAAATCGGCCCGTTCATTTTCGAGTCCAAAGAGAACTAACTCAGAGACACACACACTAAGTCCATTTTATATATATATATATATATATATATATATATATATATATATATATATATATATATATATATGCTAGCAGAGTTTTCTATTCGTCAAAATTAATAGCATCCTGAAATATATATATATATATATATATATATATATATATATATATATATATATATGCTAGCAGAGTTTTCTATTCGTCAAAATTAATAGCATCCTTAAATATATATATATATATATATATATATATATATATATATATGTGTGTGTGTGTGTGTGTGTATGTGTACATATATAAGATAAACATATATATAAGTTCCTTTTATATAATAGAATATATATATATATATATATATATATATATATATATTCAAAATTCAAAATGGCGTAATGTAAACATATTATAAGGTATTTACGGATTTTAATCATGTCAAAACGCACTTTATTTTCTTTTGATGGATTGATTGTTGCCATTTCTTCTGGTGAGTTAAGGGCAAAATAGATTCACTAATTGATATAATAATAAAGTCATTGATTTTGTGACACATACTGTCAAGAATGTAAATGTCAACTGAATTAAAGGAATAAATTATAAGATGGTCGACATCATTATCTTTGGAATATAGACGTTTGTCATTCATTCAGTACATATATATTCTATTATATAAAAGGAACTTAATCTGTCTGTTTGTCTGTCTGTCTGTCTCTCGCTCTCTCTCTCTCTATATATATATACATATGTGTGTGTGTATATATATACATATATATATATATATATACATATATATATATGTGAAAAAGAAAAAGGTATTATGTAGATATGTCACAAATTATGCAATTTCCAATGAAATCAAGATAGAAAATATAGTAGTAGTGATATACTCGTATATATATATATATATATATATATATATATATATATATATATATATATATATATATATAAGCATATTTATATATATACATATTTATATATATATATATATATATACATATTTATATATATATACATATATATATATATTGATTTGATTGGAGAATGCATAATTTGTGACATATCTACATATCTTCTTCTTCTTTTTCTTCCTTTTATTTTTGTTCTTGCTCTTCTTCTTCTTAATGTTATTATTATTATTATTATTATTATTATTATTATTATTATTATTATGATTATTATATCCGCAGCAGCAGTATCATTAGTTAAAAATTGGCAATAGGTATAGCTCGTTGACTTTAAATGAGTGATTTATGTCAAATTGACTTAGCTTAGACTTGTGCTTATTTTCGCATTAAGTACTAATCCCTTTGAATCCCTTATTGTGCTTCGAACATATGCTGTAATACTTGGTTCGCTGCACATCGTCACAACAATTTCATACCAACTTTCATCTATATCGGCTTAGTACTTTTCGAGAAAAGTGAGACGGACAGACAGGCAGACTAAACAAAGAAAAATATAACAGAATTTTACGCAATCACTAGGATCTAACACGCATATCATCATAAGTGATTACTCACTGATAATAACTGATGTTCCTGGACTAAAAGTGACAACAAGTCTCTCCAGATCCCGAGCGCTCACTAGCTCTGTCAATTTCTGATGCAAATGCTCTTTTCTATTGATTTCTCGCTGACAACGACCATTGGTCTTTTCTGGGATTTGGATGGTAATATGCCTCTTCGCACTCAGTCAGTGGAGGTCTGGTGAGTGCTTTCTCATAGATCCTTCTATTATCTGCGACTCCTAAACTATGTGGAGTGGTGTCAGTTGATGGCGGTACCGCGATTTTTTGGGGGTGGGTGGGGGGAAAACTTATGATCATACAGCTTCAATTTTCTTGTTTTACGTAGTCTTCCTCCATCTTTTTGTTTTGCCTCTGTTACGGTTTTTATATGGCCGTTTGGCGTTTGAAGCTTATGTGTATTCGTCTTTCATTCAAATGTTTTTCTTAATATTTTAGACGTTTTCATTATTGCTATCCTTGTATCTTCTCAGCTATCCCCCTCATTCCAATTTCTCCCATTCTTTTATCGAGTTTTTTCGGGATTATTCCTTAGTGATCCTGCAATTATTGGTGTTATTGTGACTTTCTTCATCTTCCATATCCATTTTCAGCTCTTTGAATTTTTACTTCTCTATCTCCTTAATATTCATCTATGAACTGCAGGGACTGTGAAATATAAAATCTGACAGTTTTTCTTTCTGGTTAACTATTATGACATTTGGTATCCTTGATTGGATAGGTTTATCTGTTTGTACGTCTATAGGCTGCAGACTTTTATAGTTTCCGATTTCAAATATTTCTACCAGTTTGTGCTTATACCACTTGTCCTGGTATTCAAAATACAGTTGTTTCCATAAGTCTCAGAGTACTACCTTTCCATCCTGGTCATGTCTATTATTTTGTGTTTTGGGCCCTATTTTGCTGCATTCACTTATTATGTGGTTTATTCTTTCTTTTTTTTTTTGTCCACAGAGTCTGTATTTGCTGTTTACTTGTATCTTGTCAATTATTGCTTTTATATGATTATCTCTAATCGCGTTATTTTGTGCCATTGTTATTAATGATTCAGTTTCTCTCTCTAGGTGTCTTGTACAAGTGTTTTCGTGACTCTCATCTTTTGTCATCTTTGCGTTTAGCTGCTTTTCTTCTTATCATTTTTAGTCTTATTCCTTGTGTATCTGTTCTCTATCTTGTCTCATTTTACAGTCTTTTGCTGCGATGATTCTTCTTTCAATGTCCTGCGTTATGTATTTTTTCTAATTCTTTTTATTTTGTGACATGCACACAGTTTTCTATACTAACCAGTGTCCTTTCACCCGTCTTTCCTTTACACACAAGGTCAGTCAGCATCATCCTTTGGATGTAATGCATTGTGCATAGTCATGAATTTCCTGGTCTTCTAGTCGATATGCCTCAGTTAGTCCTAGGTCTCTCTATGAGTATCTTACTACGGATACTGCCTACTATATTATTGAGTTTCCAGGAATTTTATCGTACTTCTTGGATATTTTTCCAATTTCGTTTTTCATTTCTGTTGAGTTGACGGTGTCCGCTTCCACAACTCCCAAATATCTGTAGTGGTCATGTTCTAGTGGTATTATCTCCCCTTAGTTGGGTAGTTCCATACCCTCCATTGCATCCAGTTTTTCCCCATGGCATAACTAGTATTGCGCACTTTTCCATTCTGAATTTCATTCGGATATCTTCGCTGAAGATTCTAGTTCTTTTTTGTTTGTTGCGAAAAGTTTCTGATCGTCTTTATCGTAACCCTATCCCTAACCCTAATCCCCGGAGAATCCAAAAAGCAGCAAAATTACGCCTCTACACAGTAGTAATCCCTAGATGCCGGAAAGCTTTTTTCTCTAATAGTTTCTTTTCTCGAAATGCCAGACTTGGGAATGTCGTCCAAGTCATATAAATATATTTTTATTTTTGAAATCCAAACTTTATAATATATAAAAATCGATAGAACATTAACTCTATAATAATATATAGGAAATCTGTAAAAATTAAAATATCATATTTAAGCGTATTTTATTACCTGGCTACGTCGGCCGTCCCTGCTAGCTTGGATGAATACATTAGCAGTTTTAACAAAAATAGCTACAATAATATCAAAGCGTCTCCATTTACGCTGAATATCTACAGAATGCCAACATCAATATATTACATATGAATCAGTCCTCTGTGGAATTTCCACAGTTCCCGCTCGTATTTTCGTATTTAATAATTTGGGGAAATAACAACCCAATTAAAAGGCCCGAGCAAAAGCCGCGCACATTGATACTGGTGAAAATTTAAAAATATTAAAAATTTACGAACATATATATATATATATATATATATATATATATATATATAATATAATATAATATAATATTATATATACATTATTATAGATACACACATACAAGCATATATATTAGGCTGAGAAGAAAATTCTTGCGGAATTTTTAATTTTGATTTCAAATAATGTATTTTCAAATACGTTTGCGTTATAATACCTTTACTTTATATATTATTTTAAAGAGCGGTTTTATGCCCTATCTAAGCGTTTACATTACAATCGTTTTCAAACAATTATGTCTTCTTTTCAGAACGTTGAATACAAGATGGAAAAAAGCAAGTTCGTGCATCTTAGCGATATCAAAAACGCCTTCAGCGGCTTCATCGCCATCAAAATGCAAGAATTTAACGTTACAGGCATGAATACACTTGTTTTGTAATTGAATCTTACGGAGCTTATTTCGATAAATAAATTTTATTCAAGCCTAGATATGTTCATCTGAATTTAAAAGTTAAAAATCGCAAGAACTCTCTTGTGAACATGATAATATATTTTATATCTATCTATCTATCTATCTATATATATATATATATATATATATATATATATATATAAATATATATATTAAATATTCGTTACATATGCACATATATTTATATGCTTTATACATGTTCATTTGAAAGTAAACATACAATAAAATTTCAGACAAAAAGAAGGATTAGTTTATGGAAATTGTGATGAGTAGGCGTAAACACAAGTCGAAACAAGTGAGGCATGCATGGTCCCCTGTGAGTGAACAGTGAATGACACATAAAAAATGACTAAGTTCAGCATTGCCCTCTCCCCTCATTTAGTTCCAAAAGTTCCCAGGGGACGGCAAATCCTGGTGAAAATGAACAAACAATGCAGTTTTAGGCCTTTACATATGTAAAATTTAAGTTCTGCACCATACAAAAAAAGAAATAACTAAGTCCATCATTTGCTTCCTACCCAATTTAGCCCCAAAAGTCCCCGAAGCCTTAACATATTTAAATTTGAGTTCAGCACCATGCAAAACTGCTAAATAGACATACACAGAAAATTTTGGACAAATATGGTGAAATAGTCCAAACAATGGAGTTTTTTTTTATTAGCCCTAAAAGAGTCCCTAGGGCACACCCAAGTGTTATCGCAAAGTATAGACAAACAAATTTATATAGCAATCAATTAGTTGGAACTTTTCCGAAAGTTTTATAAAAATCCAAGACATTTTTTTATAAGCACAGAAGTGTCAATTTTAACCATTTTAACCCGAAAGGCATCCCCAGGCAGAGGACAACCAGAGTTTTCTCGGAAAATCTATTCTGTTACTTTTTACTCATATCATGTTTAATGTTTGTGCAAAATTTCCAAAAATGCCAAGGTGTAGTTATTGAAAAAAGTGCGGATAGACGTACACACAAACGGACGAACGGACGAACGGACAAGGATGAATTTATAGGTCCGCCCTCCTTTTGTTGGGGGACTAATAAGAACAGAAACATATTAAAGTTAAACCAATATATTTCGGGCGATTGGTTGGACATATTAGTTTCATAAAATCAACTTTATTGCATAACCCGGCATTTCTACAGTGAAAAAAAAAGCTGTAGTAATTGGACATAGCCAATTTCCATACATTTTAATGTGTATACACATAACTACCATTTTGTCAAATGCTACGTAGGTTTATATTTTTTATGAGAAAAACAGAGACGACGGTATTTATCTGATAGATGACAAAAGGTTTTGTTTTTTCATCTCCAGCAGCGTCACGACACGATATTTTTTTTGTCAGATTGACGTCAATAACAATGAAATTAATCGCTTCGTAGAAGACAGGCAGGCGAAAGTTTCTTTTTTGTTTTATTTATTTTTATTATGTTTGTTTTGAAAAATATTTATCTCGAATTTGAAATATTAAAAAAATGAAGAAATTTATGTAAAATTAAAAAAAAAACAAACTAACAAAAATAAAGCTGTATTTACGAGAGAAAAATGTTTAAAAAAACAAAACAAATGAAACGTATTCAATATGAACATACATCATTCATTGCACAGTCGAATTCCCCGAGCCGCCCAGGCAAAAATGGCCACGTGCACACAAACCGATGGTTGATTTATGTTCGTACATGATGAATGGAGAAGAGAGTGAAAAACAGATACACATTGTATCCGTACATAAAACTAAACTCAAGCAGAAACAGATGAAAAAATGAGAACACTATTATCAAATCATGAATGAAAAGTATTTGTCATTTATTTAAGAAAACGGGGTTGCACTACTTTTATTGGCATTTTCGAAGATTAAAAGCAATAGTGATGTCTCAGAAATTAAACCCAATCAAACTAATATTTTCCGAACTCGAGTCATTTTAATTAAGTCATTAAATATGTACGAAATAATCATGTGGTTTACTTTAGTTTTCTTGATATATGTCTGGTTAGAATTATTTCCAGAAAGCCACCAGATGCATACAGGAGGAGCTACTCGAAGATTGCCAGCCCTCGAAGTGAAATTAAGCTAATTATTTTGTGCATTGCGGCAACTCTATTCACTCTTACCATGATATGATGTTGAAAGTGCGTTTCAAACAAAATAGTGTGAAAGTGTTGTTTTTGATGCTTTTGTTGTTATTGTTTTCGACGTTGTTATTTTGTTTTTGTTGTTGTTTTTTCTTTTTGTTGTTGTTGTTGTTGTTTTTGTTGTTTTTTTCTGTTGTAGTTTTTGTTTTTGTTGTTGTTGTTGTTGTTGGTTTTGTTATTATTGTTATTAGTGGTGGTGTTTTTGTTGTTGTTGTTGTTGTTGGTGGTGGTTTTGTTGTTGTTGGTTTTGTTATTGTTGTTATCGGTAGTGGTGGTTTTGCTGTTGTTATTGGTAGTGGTGGTTTTTTGGTTGTTGTTTGTGATGGCTTTGTTTATGTTCTTGTTGTTGTTGGTTTTGTGGTTGTTGTTTGTGGTGGTGGCCTTCTTGTTGTTGTTGGTTTTGTTGCTGTTATTGGTAGTGGTTTTGTTGTTGTTGTTTTTTTGGGCTTTGTTGTTGCTGTTGTTGTGGTTGGTGGTGGTTTTGTTGTTATTGTTGTTAAGCATCATTCATAGTGATGATATATTAGCATTCTTTTCACCAATATCTTTCTATTAAGAGTTCGTTCAAGAAGGACATAAGGTACTTAAGAGGAGGACCACGCAAATATTGCCGATGTCTAAAGTTAAAGTGTTTTGACGGAACGAACTGGGTTTGAACTTGGCATACCTAGGGTGTCATTACATATCGTTTACCACTAAGTCACTATCACCCCAATCATCTTTCATTTTCGGAACAAAACTCAAATATTTAGATTAGTATTACTTCAACGTTAGTTTTAGGTTGTTTAGCGTAAGGTTAGATTAGTTTAGCGTTCGATTAGGGTTAGAGCAAATAAAACAGTTTGGTTCAAATTTTGTTGAAGTAGCAAATAAACATATAATATTACTAACCCTTTTGTCTAAAATTCTAATTCCAACGATGATCCAAATCTATGGGACCATTTTCAGGCTCAAATCATCTAATATGTCAAATTAAGCGTAATATGTATATATCGATTAATCATTTAGAAAAAAGTTGTCTCCCTTTAAAGAGTTAAATAAACCTAGCCAGAACGCAGCAAATAAATAAGAAATGAAAATTAAACTTAAACCAAATGGAAATAAAATCATAAATATATAAAAAATAAATACGCGATAAAAGAATAAAATAGATAAAAATAAAACAGAACGTTAGCACTAAGTCTATAGAATAAAGTTTAAAGAATAAACAATAGATTTTTAAAACAAATTTTAAAAAATTCCAAGTCCATTTCTATTACTGCAAAACTGCACTTAGCAGAAACGCAGTGAATAAATACTTGTTTAAAAATTAAATTTAATACAAATAAAGTTAATTATGAACATATATTTTTTCCGGTGATTGGGTCACGATAAAAACACCGGTTTCTAGCCAAGCACTCAACCAGTTTAGAGATAGACTTTTTATCAGCTAGCCTTGCCAAACTTTCCTTCTTTATTGAGCTCTTGAAAAGCTTATCTTTCGAATATTCTATGTGCCTGGAGACTTTGAGGTTAAAAATTAGTGCTGGGGTCGCTTTCAGGCTTGGTCTGTCTGACAACTGACCGATAATGAAGGTAGTTAAACATCATTGGGAGATAGTGCTTTCCGATGAGTACTCTTCCAGATGATAACGCAGAAGTGTAGAAATTTTATTTTCCTTTTTCTCTATTTACCTCCCGTTTCTTTTTTCCCGCTATTAGTGTCTTTCTACTCTCTCCTTCCCCTTCCTTTAACCCCTCTAACTGGTGTATTTTCTTCTCTCTTTCTCCCCTTCCCCCCCTCTGTCGGTGTATCTGGTGCTAATACTTCTTGCTGGGTTACGCGGGATTCGATTGGCTAAAACATTGAGCGTGCCATTTTAAAAAGAGTGAAACCAGCAGAAGTTGGGGAAGAAAAAAAAACAAAACAAAAAAAAAAACTAGAGACTGGCAGGATACTAAAAGCACCAGAGCGGTGTTGGAACTAAAAAAACACCAGAGCGGTGTTAGGCTTTGAAAGCACCAGAGCGGTGTTGCGTCGAACTGAATTACACCAGAGCAGTGTTGCGACGAACTGAAAGAACCAGAGCGGTGTTGCGACGTTTGAAATGCAAGAAGAAAGTAATATTAACCATCAAGATTATTAAACTTATCAAACAAATCCTGGACGGAATCGAAATCAGATAAAATTATAAATTCGAGAAACAAGCAAAACAAAGTCTGTTTTTCATTTCCCATGACAACAGTTGGAATTACTATTTTATTCGATAAAATAGTATCTATACGTTATTTCCGGATGAATATTAATTCGATGTAAAATAACCAAAGAAAGGGTTGATATGTCGTCAAAAAAAAGGCAAAGTAAAAGAAATAAATTTTGATAACGGATCCTCCATCGATTTATTTTTAGTAGTGAGAAGTCAGATAAACTCAATTGGAAACTGCTAATGATTTATGCATCTTAATTCTGCATTGAGTAACACAAAAAAGGGTAACAACTGTTGACGTGTTCCAACTACGCCGACTTTTTTTTTTATAAAAGTATAATTGTTAAAATAATTCTTAAGAACCGCCAAAGGGACTGATTTGGCAGCCCAGTCGAACTATACATTTCCTTTTTTATTATTCTTTCCTTTTCTATTTTTCTTTTTGATAAAATTTTGTACCAGTTTACCTTGGTCTCATTTTTTTTTATTACATTTCTTTTAGAACTCTTAGTCTGGTGCAACGAGATAAAATTCGTTGAACGTAACGATAAAATTTCCGTTAGAAGATCGCTCTAAGGAGTTGCTCATAGAGAAGCTTGTCCACCAGCACTGCTAGTATCCTAAAATACCAAGTTATTTCCGGCGAAAATCCACTGGTTTCTCTACAGAAGACATTTTTGTCTACAAACCGACCGTAAACCTTTGATATCCATTTTTGGATCCAAAAAGGGACTTTCAAACTTCACGGCGAATCAATTACTAAGATGGGGGACTATTCTTTTAAATTATAATTTTACAATAGAATTTCTCTCCTCAAAACAACTGGCACATGCAGACGGTCTGTCGAGACTTTTTCCTGCCAAAATAGAACCTCTTGAAGACTCTGTAATCGCGGCACAACGTATTAATAGTGAATTGAAAACCATGGTTAATAATATTATCCGTGAACTGCCGGCCACACTTCAGGAAATTAAGGCAGAATCCGTGAATGACAATTTTATCCAAGCCACTAAGCACTTAACACTAGGTGATACCGTTTCAGACATTTTTTCTGTTTGCGACGAAATGCTGCTATACGGCGAAAGGGTGGTCATCTCCAAAACCCTTCAAAAAAGGATTCTCAAGGACTTTCACATGGAGCATCCAGAAATAAACCGGATGAAAGCCTGATAAGTTTTGTTTACTGGGCAGCTATGGACCAAGACATTACCAATATGGTGAATACGTGCAATGGCTGTGCTTTGGCTGCCAAAGCATCATCTATAACCCATAAACCTTGGCCTAAAGCTGAACAACCGTGGTCGAGGATTTTATAACCTGATAGTAGTAGATATCGTTGTAGATCAGTAGAGGATTTTATAACCTGATAGTAGTAGATAGCTACTCGAAATGGCCCAAAATCTTGAGATGCATAAAAAATTCCACGACTACGACGACAAATTTTTTATTACAATTGTTTTCTCGTTTTAGGGTTGTGGATTGTCTAATCAGCGACAACGGTGCCCAGTTCACCTCAGCAGAGTTCAGAGAATCATGCGAGACGAACCCAGTTTAGCATATTACGACTCCCAGTACCACCCCAGGAGTAACTGCCAGGCAGAACGCTTCGTCGACATGCTAAAAAGAGCGTTTAAAACGGCGTGCGACACATCGACAGAAATGTCCATCTAGTAATTCCTGCAGGTCTATAGAATAACAAAAAATCTGAACAAACCAGATGCCGTATCCTGAAATCATGTTTGGGCGGAGAATAAAATCAGTATTTGATAAACTGCTGCCCAAACATATAACACAATACATAGCCTCTACAATGCCAACAAAACGGTTTAACTGCGGGGATAAAGTATATTTTAAACATTATAAGAATAATGTTTCCTTTTGGGAACAGGGTACGATCTTACCAAGAGTCGGCAATGTTACATACATCATTCAGGGCCCAAAATTCGAACATGAGGCACCTGAACCAAATAAGGAAACGCATCTCCTAGGATAAAGAAGAACCACCGCAGTAAGGCAGAGAGGCAATTGATACAGTATATGACGGTTTTGATGTGGAACCTCCAAAAGGAATGTCAGCACCAAGACGCAGAAAAAGGAGATATACAGACCTCTTTCTGGTTTTCCCCCAAAAGAAAAGATACTGATTTCACACCCGGAGACATCAATTTGGGAAGGGGATGTCGTGGGGGAACCACCCTCCAAATGAACTAATCCATCGTCTATATAAATTTTACTTATGGCGATCCGGGGGGGTATCTAATTCCAGAGCGACCGCGCATGCTCAGTGAATTACCAACACTTTCAGTTTGTAACCTTTCTATTGTTTTCATGTAATACATGTTTTAAACTGTTATCCGTTGTTCTGTTCTTCTTTGTGGCTATTTGCGAGTTTAACTCATATTCGATCTCGTCTCGTAATGTGATCCTAACGCCATTGCAACGGTTTTGTAATCCTCGAAAAAATGGGATAATTCGAGGTAGGTCGGGAAAATATGCAGGATAAGGGAAAGGTTCCCCAACCAAATTCTCCAAGAAGATGTTTGACCAGTAATACTGATGAACATTATCATGCTAGAAGATGACTCTCTTTCTGTTGACTAAAGAAGGTGGTTTTCGGGTTAAAATGGATGAGAATGTCGCACATTTTTGTGTGTATGGGTATTACAATAAGCTGGGGCCACACCAAATAAGTGAGGAGAGCCAATGAGGATGGAAAGACCGAAGAGAGAAACCACTAGCCAGCTCCGCTAGATGAGTTCAAAGATGACTGTGACCTTGGGAAGGCTTATTATCACCCATATTCCAGTGAAAACTAATGGCCGCTGCCAACTAGAAATGACTTATAAGCGGTTGTTGCGATTACGCAATGTTTATCAAAAGGGATGGAGAATACTGAAAATTTGCGGAGACTTGTTGTCACTCAGACTCCAAAGAACACCACAAGTTGTTCTCAAAGATAAATCTTTGATGATGATTTGTGTGACTATCCTTAGTGCGTAAATAATAATAATAATAATAATAATAATAATAATAATAATAATAATAATAATAATAATTATAACAACAACAACAACAACAACAACAACAACAACAACTAGCAGGACCTATGGAAATTCCACTAGGGACTCATTCATATGTAATATATAAATGTTGGCATTCTGTAGATGTTCAGTGTAAATGGAGACGCTCTGATATTATTGTAGCTTTTTTGTTAAAACTACAAAAGTATTTTTCTAAGCTAGTAAGAATGCCCGGTAAAGCCAAGTCATAAATACGCTTAAATATCATGTTTTTATTCTTGCAGATTTCGCATACATTATTATAGTTAAGTATCTATCGATTTTTATATATTATAAAGTTGGGATTAAAAAAAGAAATCTATCCATATGACTTGGGTGCATTAGCTTGAATTGAAACCGAAATAAAAACTTATGCAATATATATATATATATATATATATATATATATATATATATATATATATATATATATATATATATATATATATATAACTTGAGTTCTTTCAGCCATAATCGAAACCAAAACCAAAGCTTATGAACAGTTCGTGATGAAATTATTTATATAAAAAAATAGATTACTGGAGTGCCATCAGCTATAATCGAAATCGATATCAAAACCTATGAAGAATTCTTGGTAAAATTTTTTATTACAAAAATAGAAGTACATAACAATTAAATGACCCGGATGTAAGCGTGACACAGAAAATAACATGCACCCTATCGTATTAATACATAGATAGTAATAATAAAATTCGACAAACAGTAATGCTGAAAACAGCAGAAATCTTAAGGAAAATCCTTGGATGCAGAGCATAATCTACATTAAAATGCAGAACTTTATCCAACCGGTCATATACAAAATGCAACTAAAGTAAAACAAAAATTAAACCAAGAGAACTGAAACCGCAAACTTGCCGGCTTACTACTCCTGTCAATGAAAAATCTCTGATGATGCCTTGTGAATGAATGTCCTGGATATGACCTTAAACTATATCCAGTGGTGAGGCCCCAGCTTGCGAGCTTTGGGGAGTGTGGGGCCACCCTTTAATTGCCATTGCTCCAAGGTCCACTGTGATCCGGAGTGGTAGTACCTGCTAGGGTCCCAACTATGGGTTTAATAGAAACCAACTTGAAAACAAAAAATATATTCTATAAAAAAATTTTTCTTCAAAATCTTTGGATTCGATTTATTTAACCTGAAAAGGGTTGATATGCCGTAAAACAAAAACAACCAACCAACCTAGTGAATGAAATAATAATCATATGCATAAAATAAATTATAATGGTTTAAAATACCTCCAAAACAAACCGGAAGAAAAACACAACTTTTACTCCGACTAGATGTGCCTAACTAATACATTAGGGCCGGTCGATTTTGGAACCCTGGTGAGGCAATGGTGATGTTAGTTGCGGTTTGACATAGAAAAGACCTACACGAAATATTTTTCTCAAAATCGTTATCTTTGCTTGAGGAAATGACTTTAAAAGTTGAAAAATTGAAGTGATTAAAAGTTTTTCGGTGAATTGTCAAGAACGTCTCGTCATCAAAACAATCCGTACTGTTAAGAAAATAGAATCATTATTTAGAAAAAATTTTAAACTACATTTTTAAATAAAATGAGTAATGAATTGATAAAATAAATATTATGTGTAAAAGCAAAATTATGTTTTTTAAATAATACCGACCAAAGTTCGCTTTTTCATGTCAGGAACTTTTTTTTTGGTGGAAACATTTTAGATTTCACCGTCGTAAAACACGCTTGTTATTGATATTGAAAATTAACGTTTGTTTATTATTTAATTTGAAAACATTACAATTTAGGCGTAATTATTTCGAAAGGAAAAACGAAAAAGACTTGTTTAAAATATACAGGGTGTTTCAAAAGTCTTGGCAACATTACAAATGCGTATATCTCATGAACTATTCCAGGTAGAAAAATGAAACTGCTGCCATTTTAAAGCTTGCTTAATCAAGTTTTTGGTCATACTAATGATTTTCGTCTTATCTTTCCATGTGCAGTAATGGCGTTCTCTAAACAAGACAAGGCATTTTGCGTCCTCCAATTTGCAAAGACTGAATCGTGAATATGTGTTCAGCGTGCATTTCGCAGGAAATTTAAAAAAGAAGCCCCTGAAAGGAAATCCATTGTCAGATGGCATGCTAAATTTGTGAAAGATGGGTGTTTGTACCCAAGTAAGCAAACAGGTCGCCCTTCAACTTCAGAAGATGCAGTTGAGCAAGTTCGGACAGCCTTTCAGCGGAGCCCCTGTAAATCAGTGAGAAGAGCCAGCAGGGAACTTAAGCTTGCTCCAGCAACTGTCTGGCGTGTCTTAAGGAAACGACTGCAAATGGTACCTTACAAGCTCAAGTTGGTCCAAAAGTTGAAGGACACTGATAAGCCACTTTGTCGTGACTTTTGCATTGCAATGCAAGAGAAGTTGGAAGATAACGGCTTTGATGACCGGCTTGTTTTTAGCGATGAGGCGACCTTCCATCTGAATGGCAAAGTTAACAAGCATAACACTCGCATATGGGGTACTGAGAATCCTCATGAACTTCTTGAGCACGAGCGAGATTCACCAAAAGTGAACGTGTTTTGTGCAATTTCCAAGAAAGGTGTCTATGGACCGTTCTTCTTTGAAGAGGCAACTATCACTGATGAATCCTATCTCAACATGCTGGAAGACTGGTTAATGGCTCAGTTGGAAGAAGCAGAATCTGATGACTTCATTTTTCAACAAGATGGTGCACCAACACACTGGAGTCTTAGAGTAAGGCAGTTTCTTAACACAAGGCTGCCTGGTAGATGGATTGGGAGATCTGGGCGAGGTGATGACGTTCTCATGCCCTGGCCTCCTAGGTCTCCAGATCTTACGCCGTGTGACCTTTTCCTTTGGGGCTTTGTCAAGCAACAAGTCTATGTGCCGCCCGTTCCAAGAGATATTGACGAACTAAAGGCTCGAGTACCGGCAGTTGTGGGAACCATTGACGTCAAGATGCTGGAACGTGTTTGGCAGGAAATTAACTATCGACTAGATGTCTGCCGTGTGACGAATGGTGCTCATATTGAGCAACTTTAAATATTCCCCACAAAACTTGAAACTTTAACCTTTCCAACGGTACCAATTTCATTTTTCAACTCCTAATAGTTTTTGAGTTATTAAAAATCGTTATGTTCCCAAGACTTTTGAAACACCCTGTATATTATTATATTTCAAGTGTCTGCAGTGAATTTAAACATGTTTGTTTTATCTTTTTTAATTTGTTTTTCTGTTAGGTTGACACAAAAACAATGTCATTTTTTGACGTTCAAATGAACGTCAAACGCATTATTTTTGCACGAACCTAATATTTCACGTCAAATTCTATTTGAAATTTTTATTAAAATATGGCGATACTCCACTTTTATATTAAAACAACAACAAAAATATAGTCCATACAATTTTATTCTACACATTCTTTACGAAACATAACCACGTAAATTTTCAAGTTTTTCTACTTAATAAAAAATACTTTGCAGAAAATTAGTGTGAAATTATAATTTCTTTTATTTTTAAGGAGTAATTGTTTTTAAGCAGTGTTTTCTTCTAAAATTATAGTTTTAAAATCAGATAACCCACAAAGATTAATACAAGTAAATAAGGAAACCCCTTTAAAGGTTTTTCGTTATGTGTGCATCTATGTTATTGTGCTAAAATAACGTTGTTATTTAGAAAGCCATTCTTAATATGGGAAGGACGTTGTATTGTAACTATTATGTACTTTCACCTAAGAATTTAATAAACAAAAATTTCATAAAAATTAAATTTAACTTTAAAATACTATTAAAAATAGCATAGTAATATAGATGCACAAGCACTGGTTTTTCAAACTCTAAACACTCGTTAAAAATGGTACAGATACAGCAAGAACGAGTCTCTTTATGGATAAATTTATGTTATCGAAGGCGGAGCTAAAATCTGCTAAAAATGTCTAAACTAAACACTGCTATGCCTCTGATTTGGTTTGGTCCTCTCTCTTCAATACATCTAATTCAACTCTACAAAGTTTTTCATTATTTCTTATAACTAGCACTTATTTCTTTACGTATGAAACTGGAAGATAGCCTAATACAGTTTTCTTCAGTTATAATCCATTTATTTATTGTACTTTTCAGATTAGAATGTCAGTAAAAGCACGACGTTCAGTTGTAACCCGTGGTTCACAAAATTTGCTGGTCCACCTTGTCATTTGGATGAAACAGCACCCCAACTTCACGACAAGTCGTCCAGTTTAGTTATTTCCTCGAGAACAATTATCCACACTTAAAAAATAGTGATTTTTAAGTTAATTGCCAAGGAAATACTTAATATTTGGCAAGCAGTCAATCCACAATTGCCTTTGTTAAGGGAACGTTACATAGGACAGAAGGTCAATATATTTTGCTATAAGAGGGTGAAACAAATTGACAGGAAATCTCTTGCAGCAATCAAAGTGAAAAGAATGAAGGAATAACTCGACAGACCATTTGATATATTTTCTTGTAGCTGTAAACTTTCTGTCTTGAGATGTGATGACTTTGCAGTAAAGTGCAAGGCAGAAAATTTTCAAACAAGGCACACACTCTGCACTTGTCCTTCTAACAAGGATGTAAAATTAATTCTATAGATTGACCTGCAATTATGTTCTTTTTTGTGGAAAATAAAATAATATATTGGTGTTTATTATGTAATCTGGCTCTATTATTAAACATGCAAATTTTGCAATTTGTAGGTTCCACTAGAAGAATTGCCAATTACAGCAATTTTTAAATTAATTGATCGAACAATAAAAAGCCTTACAACACTTATTGGTCCTTTAAGGAAACTGTGTATCAATATTATCAAGATTTGCCTCAAGTAGAATTCTAAAAAAATTAGTGTTCCTCCCGATCATCATTATCTGACAGCAGAAGAAACAAATAATTTAAGTGTGAAGACCAGAGGCTACTTTTTGAGTATGCTGTTGACATTTCTTGTTCAGAAGTTAACTTAGAAAATTGGGCCCTTGTCTCAAGGAAGATGGCTAACATAAGCCATAGGTTAATGTGTTTATAGACTAGAGTTGTCTCTCCTCAAACACTATGATAAATTAAACATTTTGGTCAAATTTATCATCCAAGTGTATGCAGTTAGTTGGTTTGAGATCAAAACCGACAATATTTTTTTTAACCAACAGCAGTATGTTTTAATATGATTCAGAGAACAAAACAGTTAACTGAAATCCAAATTACTGTTTCCAACAAAATATAGTGCTTTTGCACTACTTCCGGAAAATATAATATCAATGATAAACTCAGATGAATTGGATGTGAGAGAAGAGGGCATTACAACGATTTTGCCCATTAGGTAAATAAATATTTATCCATTAAATTGTATTAGTTTTCTTAATTTATCCAAACAATAGTTAGTTTTAAAAGTGTTTTCAAATAATTTTTTGTGTTGTTTTTTCCAGAAATAGTGAATAATTCAAAATTTAAAAAAAAATGAAAAGATTACTGCTATCAATTTTGCAGCAACACACTGGTCAAATTTGATTGATTTTTCTCAAAAAGTTGTATATTGGCAGGAAGCATAGACTCATTATTACAAAGTCATCATGCCAGCAAATTAGACCTTCATTTTCCTAGAAAGGAAATTCTACAGAAAAATTTAGTTCTATTGTAACAGTTTATATTATTGCATTTAATAAAAAAATTAAAATACATGGTTCTGTAACTTGTATCAAGTTGTTATATTGTGTAATACATCTTCACATATCTTTTTGAATTGTGAAATTTAAAAGACTTAGTTGTTAATTAGCTTTTTTTTACAATTTTTGTTTAATCAATGCAGTAAAAGTTGAGACATTTTGCTAGGTGTGATTCATAATTAAAATTATAATTCATGCATAAACTTTTCTTTCGATGTATTTCATATAAATATATCAATTTTAATTGAATATTTTATAAAAATAGTGAAATTTCAAAGTCAGTGCTGTGAAAAATGCTATGAAAATGAAGGATTTTTCAGCATTTTCTACACGATTTTTAAAATTAAATGCTCAACTTTCTGTTCAAGACAGGGATCTAATTTTTGGTATATTTATCACATCAAATCCCAGCTATCATCACCAGTGCCATGTTGATTTTCTGAAAAAAGTTGCAAATGGACCTGTCCTACTAATACGTTCGCACATACCAAAAATCTCGGACTGTGTTTTGTAATGCATCTTTATGTTACACACGGCTCTTTCTATCACACATCTGCGTCTTGCTTGGAGTTAGTGCTTTACACCAGATTTTATCCGATTGACCAAGTCTTTCACATCAGAAACTGAACCATACATAATTTGTTAATGGTTCGATAGTTGTGCGGCCGAACAAAGAATCAAAGAGATTTGGTTTAAAATCAACCAATCCTTATGCCATTATCTTTGACCGTCGTCAACAATGCGTTATTTCAACAATATAAAGCAAACTAAAAGGCTCGGTTTCAGTAGGAAACCAAATGAGAAAATTCTCGTTCGTTCAGTAGAAATATCTATCTATCTATCTATCTATCTATCTATCTATCTATCTATCTATCTATCTATTACATAAAGAGAAACTTTGTGTGTGTGTGTGTGTGTGTGTGTGTGAGAGAGAGAATTCGTTTCGCATGGACCTGGAAACGGCTGAACTGATTTTTAAAACATTTCATACGAAGATACTTCATGTATCTGGGAGTGTTCTAGCAGCAAGTTATAGTCTCCCCTATATCAAGACCAGAGGTTTTGAGGAAATATATGTATACACATATGCATATAAACCCTGTGTGTAGCTTTATTGCAGGTCATTTTTTTTTTAATTTTGCAATTGCTATGAAACGGAGAGAAGCTAAATTTGGTACACTGGAAGAGCATAACAAGGTGCCTTACATTTTTACATTTTCCGGTAACTTTAAGCGTGTATCGCTTTATTGCAGGTCTCTCAAAATTCCTAGAAAGGGACGACTGACAGCTGGTGAAAAAGAACGTGTTGTTGCAGACCTTGTAGAGAGTTTATCTCTCGTAGATCTAGCCAAGGCGCTTGGACGAGATCGAAGAACATTGTCTTCAATCGTTGAAAATCCAAACATCAAACCAAGGAAGGACAGAAACATAAAGTGATGTTAGAAAATTCGCCGTCAACTTAACAAACAACTGGGTAGCAACACTGCTGCTATATTTGACAAGGCTGGAATACCTTCCTTGTTTAGAAAGACATCGTGCAATGTCTTAAACGAAATTGCAAGAAGTATTAAGCCCTGTTTTAAACCAAACTCATCAGGAAAAACGTTTGACTTGGGCTCAGAAATACATGTAAACCAAATTTGAAAATGTTCTTTTCACCGATGAAGCCAGAGCAACTCTTGTGGGACCAGATGGGTGGGCCAAAGTTTGAAGTCCTCTTAGATTTCCTACCCCTCATCGATTCCGTCGTCAACAGAGAGGTGGAGGTATCATGTTTTGGGCTGAAATAATCTGCGATTAACTAATTGGACCATTTTAAGTGCCAGAAGGGTACGAACTGACAAGGCAGTCTTATATTTTATTTTTAAATGAGCATTTGTCAATATGGCTTGATGGTCTTCCATTAGTATGTCACAGCAAATTGATTTTTATGCACGACAATGCGCCATCCCACTAAGCCGAGGCTACGACATCCTACCTTGTCATTAGGCATAAGTAGAGAAAATTTGATGACATGGTCACCTTATTCTCCAGATATAAACCCAATTGAGTAGCTCTGATCAATAATAAAGATAAAAGTTTATGAAGGAGGTGTTCAATTTTCGTCGAAGGATTAACTTTGGAGTAAGATCTTGGAAGTTTCCTATAGCATCACATCATCTCCAATTCGTCGATTGACATCATCAGTTGACAACTGATTTTGAAGCATGAGAGTTATGTTGATAAATAAATATTTCCTTAAACAAAATAATGTGAAATTCGTTCTTGCTTTTGGTTAATATTGTTTCTGTATATGTTCTTTATTTCATGTAAATCAAAACATGAAGTTAGAATATTGTTTTATTACTGAAAATATACATTTTAGACACTTGCAATAAAAGTGATACACACTTAAAATTACCAGAAAAAAAAGCAAAATTTAGCATAACTTTCAAAACATGTGTTAAAATTCCACAAAAATCAGGGTATTAAAGTACCAAATTTCACTTTTCTGCGTTTTATAGCAATTTAAAAATTAAAATAAAAGTATCTTGCAATAAAGTGATACATAGGGTATATATATATATATATATATATATATATATATATATATATATATATACATACAGCAAAATCGGAAAAAGAATAACTAAGTCCTGTTCAATCAGACGTGCTTGAATAATGACTTGCTGCCAATATATATATATATATATATATATATATATATATATATATATATATATATATATATATGTGTGTGTGTGTGTGTGTATGCAAAAAATGTCCTGTTGCGATAGAAAAGTAGTGATGCGTGTAGGCCTGACAGGCTGGAAGCATGTAGTAACTGATCTGCACACAGGCGGCAAGAGACCTATGATAACATCGCTTTTCGCAACAATACAGGCAGTTGTGAGCTCGGTGGGGCTTTTTGTGACTTAGCTCCTTTTTTAGGAGAGCACTGCTTACCTAAGAATTTGAGAGGGTGCAAGAAAATACGTCTTAAACATTGCTGCCTTTGACCTGCTGGTCAGCCACCTATGACTGACGACTGACCATATTATGCCAATATTAGCAGAAACCCCCAAGAAGATATTATGCTAAACGACACTTACTCCCGTTCTATGGCTGGGATGTGAGAACACTTATTGACAATGGTAAAAGAGTAGGACGGACGACTGCAATTTTAGCCAAGGAATTGCAAAGATACAATGTAGACATTGCTGCACTCTCTGAAACGCATTTCGCGAGTCAGTAGAGTCTGGTAGACCTAAAAATGAGAGGCGTGGGGCTGGTGTGGGTTTTACAATGAGAAATTCTGAATTGACAAAATCGAACAGCCAATTGGCATAAATGAATATGCAATGAGATTGACAATTTTCCTTGCTGCTGGTCGTTACATGAATATTTCTTTTTGTCTATGCGCCGACTTTTACTTCGTCTGATGACGATATTACTTCTTTTTATCATACGCTTAGATATGTTATCACCAGTTTGTCAGGTGCTGAGGGTTTGGTGATTCTTGGTGACTTTAATGCGCGAGTCGGCTTAGACAATGAGACTTGATTTCCGATGGGTCCATATGGCATTGGCAGAGTCAATTCAAATGGTCTGCTGGTCTTTCATCTCTGCAATAAGCTAAATCTTGTTATCACAAATATTTTTCTCACCAGAAGAACAACGAGACTTGGTTCCAACTCAGGCTGAGCATGGCCATTTGCTTGATTACATACTGTGTAGACATTGTGAGCGTGGAAAATGTTGCAAATTCAGAGTAATGCGTAGTGCCGACTGTGATACTGATCATTTAAACTCAAAATTTAAATTCGCAAGAAAAACCGTTTCAATGGAGTCAAAATGTATTTTATATCTCCAAATTAAAGGATCCAAATGTACGAAGTTCCTCGAAATCTGCTTTTGACCAGATGGATTTCTCAGAGTATGATTTAGAGATCTAATTAACCATCAAATTGATAGCAAGCGGAAGGTCATTTGAAACTTCCCAAATCTTCACCTCTGAACAAGCTAGCTCTCGCTGCCTACTTCGCCTCTGTACAGGGTGAGGTTCAGTGTTGTGTGCGCCAAATAAAAAACAAAAAACAAAAAAACAAATGGTGGTCTCACCTTTCCAGGGCGACACAGATTGCCCACGATCATAGAGATATTAAAACTTTTTACGCTTTGCTTCGTCGGGCCTATAGTCCGAACTCCTCTTAAACTACAGAACTCCTGGCAAAGGATGGAAGAACCTTGTTGAAAACCTCAGATGAAATTATGCATCGATGGCATGAACCTTTTCATGATCTCTTTCAGAACCCATCCAATATTGATGTTGCTGTAATAGAAAGTATCCTTCAGTGTTCCTTTCGTCCGGAACTTAATGCTGAGCCAACTCCTGTGGAAACCGTTGATTTCATGAAGCAAATCAACTCGTAAAAAGTTCCTGGGCTGGATGACATTCCCGTTGAGGTGATGAAACAGGTTGGTGTCGATGTACATTGTACGGTCCACTCTTTGGTATTGTCAGTATGGCAGGGTGACCCGGTTGTCCAAGACATATAGATAGGATAGATGCTACCATGAATATGTTATACAAAGGAAAGGATGCAAGGTTTGATTGAAGGTGGAAACTATCGAGACATCTCGCTGCTGACTGTGGTTGGAAAGGTATTTGCACGGTTCTTTCTAAACCGATTGGAGAGGTATATTTGTCCTGATATCCTTCCGGAGTCCGAGTCTGGTTTTATAGATGGACGAGGGACTGTGGATATTGTGTTTTTTTGCTAGACAGCTTTTAGAAAAGTGTATTAGTCAACGCGTGCTTCTTTGCCAGATGTTTGTGGACTTAACTAAATCATTTGATACAGTCAACCGTGACGCTCCTTGGAAAGTGGTGGAAAAATTTGGCTGTAGACTTGCTTTTACGGAATAGTTCAAGCAACTTCATCAGGGCTTGAAGGGTCGCGTCAGCTTCAATGGTTAGCTATCGGAAGAATTTCCCATTGATAATAGAGTAAGCAGGGTGATATACCTGCACCGACATTGTTTTCGCTCTGTCTGACTGCTGTGCTCTAGTACGGTTTCCGCGATTGTGATGTGGGTGTTTGTATTAGATTCCGAACGACAGGAAATGTATTCAATCTCAGAAGATTCCAAGCCAAAACATTTCTTGATGATGGATTTGTTAGAGAGCTGTTGTATGCTTATGATGTTGACCTGGTGACACACTCCCCGGGCAGATATGCTGTTGGTGGTGGATCTCTTCACGAATGCTTGTAACTTCTTCGGACTGACAGTAAGCATTAAGAAGACTAAGGTCATGTACGCTCCTGCTCATGGTGACCTGTATGTGAAACCTGATATCTTCGTCTATTGAAAGCGTTTTGAAGTCGTAAAATATTTTGTCTACCTCGGTAGTACTGTATCAAATGATAGTACTCTTGGTGTGGAAATAAGACAGAGAATCAACAAGGCATCAATTGGAGGGTTACAGGATGGAGTCTGGTCTGATGGTGATTTAAGTCTGACAACTAAAATGTCAGTATAGCTTGCATGTGTATTGTAATCCCTACTCTCTGTCTCTGAAACATGGACTCTGTACCGGTCACATGTGGAACAACTCGAGACGTTTCATCAACATTTCCTTAGGCACATTATTAGGTTTTCATCCCTGATACATGTGTATTTAATAGGGCAAAGACCACCAACATTTCTCCCACTGTTATAAAGAACCAGATGCGTTGGTCGGGTCATCTTGTCCGTCTCGATGACTATTGATTCCCAAAACAATTATTTTATGGTGAGCTCCTTTTTGGCAAAAGACCCCGACACAAGTCCCCAAAAATGTTTTCGGGATGGCATTCAAGAGAGTTGAGTGAGCTTTCATGTTACTGTTAACAGTTTGGCGTTCCTAGCTCCTGATAGTAAGCAATGAAGGGTACTGATGTACAGGAGCTCAGAATACTTTGCAAACCTTTCCACCCAATCATGGAGACCTGTGGATCTGTGAGGTGTGAGATTGGACTCTGTGTCCAGGGAAGGTCTTGTTAATCACGTGAAAGTGCACGACACGTTCCGTTGCTGTTGGTTTCATCCAAACCAATGACCACCATCGATGTAATATCTGCTTGAGGGTATGTTAGTCGCTGGCTGGACTGAAAAGTCATGGACGCCCAGTGAAAAAGTCAAGATAAGAACCCTTCACGATTTTATCGCAAAGAACCGTCGGATACAATGTCTAATACATAAGTGTTTATATACAGTACTTATCTGATAGCTAAATGTTTTTGGTTAGGATTCTAACTACTGGCACACAAATCAAATTTATTTTAAAACTGATGAAATCACTAATATATATTGCGTACAATATAATAATCAATAGAGAATTACTTATATAATAAAAAATACGAAATCTGCATAAATTAATATATCGTATAAAGCGTATTTTACTTCCGGACAACGTCGGGCGACGTGCACACACACACACACACACACACACACACATATATATATATATATATATATATATATATATATATATATATGTGTGTGTGTGTGTGTGTGTGTGCGTGCGTGCGTGCGTGTGTGTGTGCGTGTGTGTGCTTGCATGGAAAGGGTTTTTAGTTCTCTTTTGGATGCGTATTAAAATACTTTCGTGGCTTTATTATTTTATTTTTTTCCGTTGGAAATAAGATTTTTATCAGTTTTTCGTACGTGACTAGGAATTTGGTACTGTCATTCAATCTTTGAGGTCCTCATCAAAAGTCAGCGAACGAAAAGGATTTATCAAAGAGAGAAATGCGTTTAGGACGCTTAATCACAATTTTTTTCTGTGAATTTGCATGTTTATGTCAGCAGATTTAATACATAACTGTTCATATGTAAAACCTTTTGATAAGGTTTGGCATAAAGGTTTACTTCACAAGATTTCTAGCTTTGGAATATCTGAAAACGGTCTATCAACCATCAAATATTCTGTATAGGCTTGTGAAAGGAGTCGTTGATAGGTAGAAGTCCGAAACTCATGATATCAACGATGGTGTTCCTTAATAATCCATTCTGGATCCGACTCTCACCCTATCTTTATCAATGCTTTCCCAAATAACATTCTAAGACCGTTTGTCGACGTTTGTCCAACACTTAAAAGATCGTTAATGTTTAAGATCTGATTCTCCTTTCTACGACCTTGCGCGTGTGGTGCTTATTATTTTAGTACGATAAAAACCCAGCGTTTCTCTTATTACCTCCAACTTTCTTGCTTTCATTCTGCTCTAATGAAAATGAATGGCCATCGCCATAAGGAAGAGACATTTGCTTTGATTACTTTCTAAGATTGACCTTGATTTCAGACCTAAAGTTGAAGACTTTCATCAGAATCATTTTTAAAGTCCCTGGAAAAAAATATTCGATCATTTTACCGATCCAGAAGTAATCTCAATCCTGACGTAATCCACTACATGCACAAGAGCTAAATACGTCCTTAGATGGAGTATCGTTTTCAAATCTGAGGAGGTACTGCCGAGAACACTCCTTTCCGCCATGACACAGTACAAAATCGACTTCGAAATTTAGTTGGAGACAGCCTCTTCTCCTCCCTACAACCCCTGTCTAACAAAAGACACTTTTTCGAAAATGATATGACGATGTTTTGGTGAACTGTATGAACGAAAGATCCTGGTAATTTTATATATATTTCTGATTGTTCGTTTCTGAGGGAAACAACTGCCAAAAGTCGCATTGATTTTCTTTTCGGCAAGCAAAACATGAATAAAAAACTTGGTCATTGGAATTTGAAATGTCATCGTTCATTTGTATATGCTCTGTTCATAAATATTAACATTCATTGAGCTTTTGCATTGAACAGTTTTGTTATTATTATTATTATTATTATCCTTATTATTATTATTATTATTATTATTAGTAGTAGTAGTAGTGGTAGTAGTAGTAGTAGCAGTAGTAGTAGTAGTAGAATCACCTTTCTTCGTTATCCTAAGCTAAAGTTTATTTTGTGAAGGAAGGAAAATTTTTTTCGCCAAAACAACAAAGAAACAGGTGCTTGCGCTCATTGGCTACAATAAATAGGTGTGAGTAACCAAGAATCTGATTAGCTTACTAGCAAACCCAGTACCACGTGAATACGTAAAAACAGGAAGCAACATCAATTCCATGCAATTACTATCAACAAGTGGATGAAATACAATAGAAACTTCGACAACAACACTCAGCAATAGTCAACAGAAAATGCACAATTCTCCTCCACGGTAATGCCCGATCGCACGTTGAACCCAGAAGAAGTTGAACAAACTTTGCCTCATCTTCCATAATCTTCAGCCTTCCCACTAACCGATAACCATATTTTCAAGCATATCGACAACTTTTGCATGAGAAATGCTTCAAAAACCTAAACGATATTAAAAAAAACGCTACCATAACGCACTATTTTCACGTTACTGGCATGGATAAACTTGTTTAGCGTTTGCAAAAGTGGCTTTATTTTGATGGTTCTAATTTTGATCAATAATTTTTTTGTTTGGGCCAAGCTAGTTCATCTGAATGTAAAAGTTAAACACCGCAAGTACTTTCTTGTCAACCCAATAGATAAACAGCGAGGGCTAACACAGACGAAGCATTATTCTGTAATTGTCATTTTTGAGTCAGGGTGTAAAATGTTTTTGACTCCTAATGGGTGTAGTTATTTATTTGGTGTCCACCACACCAAAATGTGGCACAAGGCCGGAAGGTGGAGATAGGCAAGCTCCCCTAAAGGAGGGGCACTCTTGCCTCATCAAAAATTGATTGGGCACCCCCGTCGGCATTCCCCAGTAGGGGCACCTCAGGTGACAAGCAATTAACTTGAAAGTATGGTGGCAAGGCCTGGGAGGGTGGACCTCCTAGGTAGTACCCAAGCGGTGTACCTCAGTCCGACAGCTGGACCGAATCTCGGCCCCTCCCCAGTCAGGCTGAGTGTCAAGAATGGATCCTTGACGAGTACGACTACCCTGTCTCCTTGCAGCCGAAGCCGCTAGGAGACACATCGCCATCAGACGAACTAATGGGGTTATGTTACGAATGGATTTGCCCATCATTTTTATAATCACCGGCTGTGCTAAACGACCAATGAAAACCTTTCAAAATTATTATAAAAATTGTCGAATTTTGGATTCAATCAGTTCGCCGTTAACTAAGCCACAGACCGCATTTGATTCTTGGTCGCCATCTTGGTTACTGCCAATTACTGATCTGAACTACGCTGCCATCTTGGTTACTGCCAACCACATTTGATTCTTGGCCGCCATCTTGGTTACTGATCTGAACTACGCCGCCATCTTTGTTCAACATAATGTCTCAAAGCTTAACAGGTTATGGGCCCAGCCATCGTCTTTTCTTTGACGGATCGGAATCTAAATTCGAATTGTGGCAGGTAAAATTTCTGAGATATTTAAGGATTCGAAAACTACACAAAGTGATACAATCTCCAACAGAGAATCCTAACGACCCCGAATTTCTCGAAAAGAACGCGACTGTTTTTGCAGAACTGATTTAATGCTTAGACGATAGAAGTCTACCTCTAATTATAAGAGACGCATTGGATGACGGACGGAAAGCATTGAACATATTAAGAGAACATTATTTATCAAAATATAAATTATAACTATATACAGAACTAACATCTCTAAAACGTAACGAGGATGAAACGATTACCGACTACGTTATAAGGGCAGAAACAACCGCCAATGCCTTAAAACTCTCAGGTGAAATAATAAATGATAGCTTGTTGATATCAATGACTCTCAAGGGACTTCCAGCCGATTTTAAACCGTTTACAACTGTTATAACTCAGTACAGTATAATACAGTGTATATATTCCGTCGAAAAGATAAATATTGAACGGGTCTAATATGTGCCGACTAGTATATACTATACGTAATCAGCACATATGGGATTCGTTCAATATCTATGTGTACGTGATTCATAATTCAGTGTAGAGTGATTTCTACACACTCAGGTTGATAAAAGTTATAAGTCACTCACTGCCGAAGAAAAGTGATACTACTACTACTACTTATTATTATTATTATTATTATTATTATTATTATTATTATTATTATTATTATTATTATTATTATTATTATGCTCGTATTTTTGTATTGTAATCCATGATTTTTCAAGGCTCCCAATAAATTCACTTGTTCTTTGTTTGATTTCAGTTTTATTTTTTTGCCCCATAAACACATATGTAATAACAATGTACGGTACAATACATCCCACTCTTAGGAGTCAGATGTATTGTATACTCAGTCTCTGCATGCAGTCCTCTCAATAATTATCTCACACGAAGCGGTGATAAGATTATTATTCATCCTCTCGTCTTTCAAATGGCGGTATTGGTTACCCTCCCCCCAACCGTTTTAGGCTCCATTATGCTGGAATAACGATATGTCTATTCACGGATATTTATGCACTCGTCATTTGCTGGATGGCCGGACTTCTCGCGTTAAATCGGCTTTATTAGGTACTTTGATTAAACAAGCTTTTCAACTTATCAGAAAACACATCTCTGTAGCGTTGCATCTGATCACTACAAATTTATTTGTCTGTGCGCCATTTTCTTAAATGGTTCGAAGACGCAGCACATTAAATTGGTTTTATTATTTAATTATGTTTTATGTGGATTTGGTTGAGACGAACTATTAAAATATGACTGGCAAAACATATTACTTTGGTAGGCGGATATTATATTTATTTGAAATGGACAGAAAGAAATCCGTGACAGATATGTTCACTGTTTATACTGAATTTGTGAATAATGCATGTTCTTTAGTTATTTAACGAAGAGTTACATGTGATATTCCAATGAAATAATTATTTAAATGTTTAAAAAAATTTTGTAAATACATGCTTTACCGAGATAATCTTTATTTTATTTAATTTTTTGTACATGAAACCAAGGAAATCTATTCAAAAATGTTTTTCCTTAGTTTACGTGATAATAGATTTCAATTATTTAATGGACCTAACCGATAACTTCCTCTTGTGACCTAAGATACCATCAAAATAAAATTCTACTGATGTTATTAAACTGTGAAAAAGTTAACCGTTATCAAATGACTTGAATGTTATAACTGTAAACAAAGCGAGGTCGTTAACATACACAGTAAATCATACACACGCACGCACGCACACACACGCACACACACAAACACGCACACACACACACACACACACACATATGTAGTAAAGTATATGTTCATCAACGTTTCGCCTTTATTTCGAGACTTTCTCTGGATGAATAAATCTATATATATATATATATATACATATATATATATATATAAAAGTAAACGTGTCTGTGTGTGTATGTGTCTCTGTGTGTGTACATATTCCAACGCAATAACTCTGTCAATTTTCAGTATTCAGACTGGAAATTTGATATACAGGGTACTGAGATTTGGGAAAATCTGTTTGATCGGTTTGGCTGTTAAGGGGTCAAAGTTCAACGATTTGACCTTTGAGAACTCTACCAAACTCCGCCGACAATTTTGGTTCTAAATACTTGAAATTTTAGATATAGATTTCTTTGACATGGATCTAACTTAATAACTTGATTTGAGCCAAAAACAATAAATGTTAAGGGGTCAGAATAGAGGTCAAAGTTAAAAAAAAAATTTACCGCATTTTTTTTTTTGCTCAACGTACACCGCCAAACCCCCGCGCAACGCCGGGCTGAAATGCTAGTACGAAATAAAGACGAAACGTGTATGAACACAACTCGCGTTGTCCCTTTTTATTTCTGTATTTCGTCGGAATACTATTTCCATTATTCTCATCATAGTAAAGTATCAAATAAAGTTGTAGCAATACACTTATAATATTATATGGTAATATTATATATTATATATAGATGTTTAATATTTACTTACAACACATACAAGGGATAAGTATAGATAGTAGTAATGCATGGACATATATTCATGTTAAATAAGCTGCATGGAAGCGTTTGCGTTTCATTCTCGTAAGACTTCCTCAGGCTAAGTGCGATAAACAATTAGCCTGACGATTCCCCACAGAGATTATACGCAAACGTCTCTGTATAGCTTAACAGATATGAATATATTTTCATACATTACTACTAAGCTCTACTAATCAATTGAGGACTGTTGAAACATTGAAAATCTAGACATAATATATTACATTGTTATATAATATTATAAGTATATATATATATATATATATATATATATATATATATATATATATATATATACTAGCAGGGAACCCGACGTTGACCGGGATTGAATGATGATCAACGAATGTTTCACACTCGCATATCTTTATCGTCATCGATATCGGTAGCATCGCTCATTTTTCGATCAAATCGCTTGATTGCCTGCTTTGATTAGATCCATCGCGTTACACCGGAAAAAATTCAAATGCATTCCCGTAGTGGCTTAGTCTACAATACATTATAGTCTACATTGCACTGTAGAGAACCTAATGTTGATTCTACAAAAAATTATTTGTTTATATAATGGCTTGAATTAAAGTTTAAAATGAAAAAGTCAAGTATCATATTCCAATTGTGCTCTAAACAGAAACCTTCATTTCGCACGCGCCACTGTCATATCAAAGAATCTACTGTTTATTTTATACGTCTGACCTTACTGCTGGTGCGATTATAATGGCTTGAATTTCAGTTTAAAATGAAAAAGTCAAGTATCATGGCCACATAATGCTCCAGACGGAAACATTCATTTCAAACGCGCCCTTGTGATATCAAACAACTTACTGCTGATCTTATATGTTGGGCCTTTCAGTTTGTGTGGTAATAAAACTTCTCAAATGCACTTGTGATGTTAGGCTGTGTAAGGTTTTAACTTTAGTTCAAATCGTCTGTTCCTTCTTTCATTGGTCCTGGTTATGACCTTAAACTATAGCGGATTGCGAGGCCCCAGTTTGCGGGCTTTGGGGAGTGTGAAGCCACCCCTTAATTTCCATTGCTCCCAGGTCCACTCTGACCCAGAGTGGTAGTACCTGTTAGGGTTAAATAGAAACTGATTTGAAAAAAAAAAACAAATATATTCTAGGAAAAGGTTTTTTTTTTCAAAATCACTGGATTCGGCATTAAATGACCTGAAAAGGGTTGATATACCGTAAAATAAAAATAACCAACCAACCTTCTTTCGTTGAATTATTTCCATTATCGATTATCGAAGACGTTCCGATATAAAACCTATCAAAGAACTCTGCCAGGAACATAAAGTACCTTTGTGTGCCATTTCATAAAAATCGGCCCATCCGTTTTCTAGTCCATAGGAAACGAACTCACACACACACATAGGCAACGTTTCTTTCATATATATATATATATATATATATATATATATATATATATATATATATATATATATATATATACATATATATATATATGCTTTCGCGCAAAGAAATATTCCAACGTCTTCTATTGAACACTATTTTATGATATTTCAGTATTTGTCCGCTTAACGCAACATTATATATAAGATTAAATTTTCTTTTCTTTTTCCATGGTGGTTTTTGTTGACTTAGGAATTAAATACTGCGTTAGAATGTCAAAGGTAAATTTGCGTTTGAATCATTTGTTCGACAAGAAAAAAAATAATCAATTCATACAATGATGATTGCGTAAGAATGAAACATTAATGTCCTAAAAGATACAAAAATAATAATTACATCCTCCCTCTCTTTGGGTAAATCACTGTCGTTAATGTATCTCATCCGTTGTTTATTGTCACAAAGAATGGCTCGCTGTTTGTTTGTAAATAAAAACAAGCATCTTAAACATTGTAAAAGCGGCGGGAGGATGCTTATGTAATGGATATTTGATGAGGTCATTTGTGAGCACTGGTCCCATGGGCCGATATTTAGAACTGCCGGCTATTAACGCGATGGTTGTGGGTTTAATCCACAGCTAGGGAAGGTACTAGTCTAACCTCACTTATGAGTTGTGATACAACGGGACCGTACTGTATGTCGATGACTATCTATCTATCTATCTATCTATCTATCTATATATATATATATATATATATATATATATAAGAACAAGTAGTTAATAAAACATGTTAAAAAACACTTTGGAAAAGAGTTAAAAACATATTTAATTTTAAAAAGGAAACACTAAATAAATGGATAGTCCTTAATCCGCGGAGTTTCGAAGAAATGCTTTCCTTCTCATTAGAGGGTAGGATTTAGCAAAATGCGGGATCGGGTTTTGCTTGCAAAAGTATTAAATGAAACTGCAAGTAAGTCATAGATCTTACTTGGTAACAAAAAGTGAAGCAGAGGGAATAGGGTGAATAAAAAAGTGATTTCACGTGAATCGATAGTCTGGTGAAGGGTAATTATATATATATATATTGACCGAAATATATATATATATATATATATATATACATATATATATATATATATACATATATATATATATATATATATATATATATATTGACCGAAATATATATATATATATATTTATATTGACGGAAATATATATATATATATATATATATATATATATATATATATATTGACTGAAAGTACTCAGCGATAAAAAACGAGTTTCTTTAAGGGGCCCACGGCATAATCACGTTGACACATCGGTTCTCGCCAGATCACCGAAGTTAAGCAACGTTGAGCCTGGCCAATACCAGATGGGTGACAATTTGGGAGGCTAGGCGTTGTATGTACCGCGCCGAGTCGTAGAAATTTCCAGGTTCCTATTTGGAGGCGTATTAATTCACTGGGAGCAATGCACCCCCAGTCTTAGTTAAGACACGCATCTAGGAGAAGGTAACTCTGATGTAAAAACCTGCGTTGTATTTTGTGCTTTGTCTTGTGGCAGTCATCTGCACCGACAAGGATTAGCAGTAACACCAAAAGTGTGGTTAGTTATACACATAGTCTTCACCACTATAAACAAATCAACTGTGTTGATTTCCGAACAACTTAGTTACTGTGGCGGAACCGTATACATCGAAATCGAACAGAGAGTACATCATCATCATTATCGTATATATATATATATATGTATATATATATATATATATATATATATATATATATATATATATATATATATATATATATATATATATATATATATATATATTAGTTTAATTCCGTTTGCACCAGGGTTATAATATGTAACGTAATTGTTCGTAGATTTTATTTATATTTTAATATTTCTAATTCTTGAATTTCACCACGGAGATTTTCTATGTTTATCAACTGAAACTATATTTCAGCGGTCGCTGTAATTTTTCCTTTTCTCACTTCTTTCAACCCCTCATATTCTTCAATCAATCGTAAATCAATAAAACACAGTTGAAACACAATGAGAAATCAATTCAGCAAAATCGAACACGGTTTGCTGATCCCTTTGTCTAAATCTCGGGCACGCGCATAAAAGATTCTCAGACTAGACAGACGATCAAAACAATAAAAAAAAAAAATGAAAAAAGAAAGGAAATCGAACCGAGATAATTCTACTTTAATCTCACACGATAAAAGATAAGCACACACAAAGATAATTGTACGAATGTACACCCCCCCGTCAAAAAATGTTCGCAGTAATATTTATATAAAATCATAGATTTCATGATTTTTTTCTTATCGTTGGAATTTCTGATGACGTAAAGAAGAACCACCAAACCTTGACTTTTTTTTTTACTTAGAATAAAGAATTTCTTTCTGATTACATTGCAAACTGCAGGAGCTTTATGAAGTATCGTTTTGCATTCCTGCTTCTTATAAACACTTGAAATGGATTCATCCGGCACATTTATTACTCGTTTGATATAAGATGAAAATATATATACTTGCGTGACAAAATGAAAATACGTATATATTGTTACAGGACAGAAGTACACACACAAGTAAAAGTATATATATATATATATATGTGTGTGTGTGTGTGTGTGTATATGTATATATATATAATTATTACAATAATAATAGTTTAATATTAGTGTTTCGTCCTTTCGGGAATCATCAGTGCAGGGTGACACGATTACTACCCGTCGAGAGATTCAAACATGGTCACGAAGCTATCTCTGACTCCATTAGCAAGAAACAAAGCTCACAACCAATCTCAACCGCAAGAAATATCGTTTGAATTTTAACATTTATTTTTAAAATGTCGTAACATCCGGCCATAGTGATCTAATGATTATAACATCATATTCTATGCATGCGAGCTTAGGTGACAGACTTTCTATTTCAACTTTAAAGTGCTCAACAATAAGAACCGAGTTTCTTAAAGGGGCTGACATGATTATTACAATAATAATTTTTTAATACCTACAGATGCTAGTGTTTCATCCTTTCGGGAATCATCAGCGTATATATATATATATATATATATATATATATATATATATATATATATATACGCACACGCACACACACGCAGACACACACGCACACACACAGACACACACATATACATATATATATATATATATATATATATATATATATATATATATATATATATATATATATATAAGCGATGCTCTTTGTGCAAACAAATCGAGCAAATATTTCGGACGATATCAAAACATCGTTAATTCATCAGCAAACAGCAGCCGCCGATCCTGGCTTGAGGTAGTTGCCTGTCTAGCTGCCCTGATGTACTATATGTGGATGACTATAATGCTCCTTATCTTGCGTTGAGCATATTAATAAGTGATACACGAATTACCATTAGCATAAAAAGCGATGCTCTTTATTGTAAACAAATCGAGCTTAGGTATTTCGGATGATGTCAAAACATCGTTAATTCACGACTCACGATTAGCGTAATGGTTAGGAGCCTTGACTGTCGTACAGGCGGTTGGGTTTCCATCCTGGCTTGAAGTAGTTGCCTGTCTAGCCGCACTGATGAGCTGTGAAACAGCGAAACGGTACTGTGTGTGGATGACTATATATATATATATATATATATATATGTTATAGTTATGAAAATATATATCGCTATTAAGCTATACAGAATATTCCGCTTTTCATTCTCATGAGAAATTGTCAAGCATATATTTTCATAACTTACTACCTAGCTCTACCTATGTATTGAGAACTGTTGAAGTAAATACTGAAAATTTACGCATAAGATTAAATATGCATGTTTCGAATTGTTATAAGTCGTTCAATTTACTGATTTTGACTCGCAAACAAAATTAATAGAAGAGTATACATTAAAAATACTTACAATAAATTTAACAAAAACAGGAAATTAACTGTTAATAAAGTTAAAAAATATCGAGCGCCTGTCTAGAATGTTCATAAAATGAGCTCGAACCCCAACCTGTACTGATCAGTACACCTTGCATATCGTAAAGAAATGAACTTACAAGCATAACTAATTTTACTGTCAATATTTGTAAATATGCATTCTTGTTCTTCCATTTTCCTATCAATCTTGTTTGCAAGTAAAAAATCAGCAACTGTAACGAATTATAACGGCGCAAAGGGTAGATAACTCTTTTGAGGACACTCGCAGGTATTGTATTTGTATAGTTGTTTGTTCATAGATATTCATCCAACGAAGCTACGGGGGTTATAAAATACTGCTTAATAACAAGTAGTCCTGTATTTTCGTATAGATCTTTATTTACATTACATTATCGACCACATATGTGCACACATGTTTCAGCTGAGACTTTATTTAAAGTAGAGCTCTCTCAGATCGCAGTTGCTAGACTGTAGTGACGAATGATTTCAATACTAGTAGTAGTATTTCAATTAAAACGGTTGTTGAGGAGAGGAAAATAATTTAACGTGGTGTAGTAAACATAGTGAAAATGTACATAGTGGTTACCCGATCTCACTCCCGACAACTTATGATAATAGAGTAATAATAAAAATACTATATCAAAAGTTAAGCAAACTACACCATAGTGTTATATTTCTGAATATATTTTTATGTGGATTGCTGATTTGTATTATTTAGGTTATTTTAACATTTACTCTCAAATATGTGTCACTTATAAAACTTAATGTTTTATCTCGTACATGCTCCGTTATATCACGTATCCTTGTGCAAAAATTCACTTCTAAGTGATACCTTTGCTCGGGGTGGAAGGTTCAATTCTCACTGTGGGCGGTATTAAGGATACTGTTTTAGTTTGAGTTGCGGGAGAAGGAAGTTACAAACGTGGGTGAACTTTTTGTAATTTTGCTTCTAATTTATCTTACGTTTACGAATGGCGGCAGATGTATTATTGCAATATAGAAGGAAACACATTGACAAAGGAATGGAATATGTGTTCGGGTAAGCAACTTCAATATTCTCAGTTACTTTTTAAAAAGTTTATTTATGAATTATTTACGTATTAAAATTAAAAGCAAATAAGAAGAATATAATACTGGCTTTTTATACCATACGAATTCCAATGTTAATTTAACTAACGCTTACATCGAGAATAAAAAAAAACAGTCCCTAATTCATTTCAAGTGCGGGCCTGACGCAATTCTTTCTTTTTTCAACATCTGTAAATGTAATGGTTGAAGTAGATCACACAGAATTTTACTTTTCTATTGACACCATGCTGTGAGGAAAGAAAAGAAAACGAAAAAAAACAAACAAACCCAAAACACAAAAAACTAATTCTATTCCTGATAAAGGCGTTATATCGTCGAAAATTTTATTTAAAACATAAGTGTATAACAGAGTTCTACCGCGCGTATGGCAGCATCATCATCAGCAGCAACTGTATGAAAATGACCGAGCCGTGTGCGTGGTGACGTCATAAGGAGAAAGACCGAAATAGAACGACAGAGATAGACGTGTTACACCGATGAGCCGAGAGCGACAGGAAAAGACGTGTCCTAAAGATGGTCAGATAAAGACAGAATAGCACGTGTTCGACACGGAAGTCAGAGTAGCACGTGTTCGACACGGGAGTCAGAGTAGCACGTGTTCGACACGGGAGTCTTGTTAAGAACATTCGAGTACGAGAAGACTTTTGGACAAGAGACAAGGCGTCATTATGGAAAGTACCTCTAAATAAATGTCTGTTGTTTCAACTGAAAAATGAGTCCAGTTTTTTTTTTCTTGTATTAGTTTACTTGCGATTGTCTGCATGTAACACGTGGATCCAGAGTGTTAACCATGTATCGAATATATTACAAATGTTGATTAAAAAATGCGTTGCATAGTCTTTTAAAACTTACGAAAATTTTATTTAAATTTCAACAATGCTTATATCAAGGAGGAAAAAAAAACCTCACTAAAACGTGAATGTTTAGAATTGTATTATTTCTGTTTTAGGAAGGCACCGAAAGAGATCACATTGGCGTGATAAAGCAATCTTGCCGAGTTATGTAACCTGACAAGAACAACAGTTCTGCTTTCAAGTCACACTAGTGTGTTGATTAGCTCACAGTCGATTTCCTTTTCTACGAACCTATGAATTGTTTACAAAGAGTAATAAAAAGAAAGACGATGATGAAAAAAAATGATTTTTCCAAAGTGAATTATACATCAAATCTTGACTAAACTCTATCCAACCGTTATGACTTGTCACTAAGTAAATATTTTCGACTTAATGTGAAGTCAGACAGTTTCCTTTGAAGCAACAGCAGCAGCAACAACAACAACAACAACAACAACAAAAAGGTTTATGAAACATATCCATCACCGAAAGGGACCGAATCAATCGTGTTTTATAGAGATCATACATTTTGATAGTCACGCCTGTCGCTACATCACACAAAGTTGAGCGCCACAAAGTGCAGCGAGCCTGATACGCGGATTTTCGAATAAAAAGCAACAGACTAGAGCTGTTTCATACGCCTGCACAAAAAAGCAGCCTCGCGTTCACGATCACGTTATCAATGTGTAATGTTTTCGATTTTTTTTTTGTTTAATTCGTTTGTTTATTGCGATATTTTCATCATTTAACCTCATAAATCATAGTGTCTGGCTTTGGACTACTGTTTGAAAGCAAGTCGATAAGACAATTGATAATCTTACACGTTCGATCCTCATTTAGTAATTAATAGCCACGACTATGCCATTTGTAAAATAAATTTGAGACGGGCGATGCAGTTGGTGGATTTTACGGCGTATCAACCCTTCAGTGAACTATTTTACGCAGTTACCAATTATTTAAATTGTTGTTTAAATTATCATAGTGAGGATATGCATGGCTGGGAGGGTGGGCGGTATAATTATGAACGGGTATATCTCTGTCTCTACTATCTTATAAGAGTTATTTTGTGAGTATGTGTGAGTTCCTTCCTCAGAGGTTCCGAAACGGCTGAGCCTATCTTGTAAAAATTTCACACAAAGCTCAAATATAAGTCTGTCAGTTTATTTATTTATTTATCTGCGGACTATTATCCTCATAATTTTTATAGTTGTTGTTTCTCGATGTTTCGGCCAACTATTCTTCTAGCCTTCGTCAGGTTATTAACCGCGATGGAATAAGAGTGCTTAATCTCCAATTGTATCTTCAGTTATTACTGTCTTCCATAGTTGTCGTCTCACCACGTTTTGGCCAACTAATCCACTATCTAGGATTGAAACCGCTATCTTCAGCAACGCTCACCAGGACAAGCTTCTGGATTTGTCCTTTACTCCTGATCTGAAATGGAACACGTACATCAAGTCTGTTGCCAAGGTCGCTGGAAAGATGGTGGGATCCTTCTACCGCTCCAGAAAATATCTCACTGTTGATGAAATTCTCGATCTATATAAAAGCCAAGTACGTCCAAGGATGGAATACTGCTGCCATATCCGGGCAGGAGCTGCTAAAAACAGCCTATCCTGCCTTGACAGAGTACAAAATAGACTTCGTGGCTAAGTGGGGGATGCCCTTTTCTCTACCCTGCAACCTCTCTCCCACATAAGAGACGTTGCGAGCCTATCATTGTTTTATCGTTATTTCCATGGCAGGTGCTCGTCTGAACTCCAATCTCTGGTCCCCCCTCGCTAATCTTTCACGAAAAACACCCGTCTAGCTGAATCCACTGTGGAAAATTTTCCCCCCTCTTTATCTGTGCCTAAATCAAAACGTAGATTCCATGAACAAAGCTTCTTTCTTAGAACTGCACGCCTGTGGAACTCTGTTCCGTCTGCCTGCTTCCCACCTGACTAAAACTGGATTTCTTCAAGTCCAACGTTAACAAATTCCTAATGAACCGCCCCCTTAAATAAACACTTCATTAAATCTCCACACTAATGTACTGTACTTGCAATAACCCTTATTCCTGAGTGGCTTCCGGGCCTTCATAAGTGGTGACCACCGTGTAAAAAAAAAAGAATGCAACGCCTCTATCCACTTTGTTTTCTAAGATTAACAACCTGACGAAGAGAATAATTGGCCGAAACGTCGTGAAGCAACTATAAAAATGAGGATAATAATCCGAATATAAATAAATAAATAAATAAATAAAATATACAAATTACCCCTCTCTAAAGAATTCCAATAATTAAATAATATATACCATTCGGTACGAACCTGAAAATGGAAGATAAGATAAAAAACTTGGATTTATAAGACCAAGAAATCCAATCTTGATATCCCGTGGCGCAGTGGATGGAGGCGTTGAATCTCTACATTTCAAGGTGTGTATTGCTGAAGATAGCGGTTTCAATCTAAGATAGAGGGTTAGTTGGCCAAATCAGATCACGTAACAACATTTTTTTAGAGCTTTCCGTGAAACTTGTCCATTTTATTGTTTTGACAAGTTTATCAAAACATCTTCATATCTCGTCTCTTGTTTACTTTAAATAACAGATAGTTTCCCGTGTTCCCAACTACATGTTCCGTGTCCCAGAGTTTCACACTTCTCTAATATTTTTACATTCTTCTATTAGTTGGTCCAGCAGAAGCTTCCATAGACTGCAGAGACAGAAATAAGAATTGATTATATAATGTTATAAAATAAATTAAAAAAATTTTTAATGCTGCAATATTTTAAGTTATAAATTTATTATATTTTTTACTAGAATATCTTGTCCTTTTCCAGTTTTAACAACTAGTCCTTTACTTTTCCATGTTCAAGCTTGACTATATTAATTATTATACTCGCATTTTTCTATTGTAATCCATGATTTTTCACGGCTTCGAATAAGTTCACTTGTGTTTTGTTTGATTTCAGTTTTTTTTTGCCTCACAAACACATATGTAATAAAAATGTATGACACTCGTCTGCTTTCAATGAAATCCCCCAATTATCTTCCTTCCATGCTTTCATTCTCTGTTTCACTTGTTACTTCTCTTTTCGCGACGGCAGTGAATTAGTAGCAACACTAGCCGCTGAAGCGACGTCGTTGCTATGGAAACCAGTCATAAAAAGCGTCGTTCATCTCCTAATATTTTTTTACGGTTTTGAATACCAGAAAATTGATTATAACTTTTGTTTTACAAAAAGAAAATCAAAAATTTTGTTCACAATATAACTGATATGATTTATAAACTGCAATAATTGTTTGAAATTTGGTCAGAAAATGAGTGAACGGTAAAGATTTACAGCTGTTCTAAATGACTAAAACTGACACTTAACCATATAATTCAAACACTACCGTGTTTGAATTATATATATATATATATATATATATATATATATATATATATATATATATATATATATATATATATACGAGAGCCAACAGTTAATTAAACATGTTAAAAAACACTTTGAAAAAGAGTTAAAACATATTTAATCTGAAAAGGAAACACTTGATAAGTGGATAGTCCTTAATCCGCGGAGTTTCGAAGAAATACTTTCCTTCTCATCAGAGGGTAGGAATTAGCAAAATGCGGGATCGGATTTTGCATGCAAAAGTATTTGATGAAACAACAAGTAAGTCAAAGATCTTACTTGAAAACAAAAACAGTGAAGCAGAGGGAATATGGTGAAGAAAAAGGTGATTACACATGAATGGATAGTCTGGTGGAAGATAAAAAATCCAGTGACGGTAAAATCCAAGTATATAACTTCAAGAAAGTTAATTGAATTTCCATTTGCACAAGTAAAATCCAAAAATCCCATAATTGGAAGAAGAATTTTATTATATATATATATATATATATATATATATATATATATATATATATATATATATATATATATATATATATATATATATATATATATATATATATATATATATATATATATATATATATATATATATATATATATATACAGGGTGCCCACAAAGTCTAGCCAGAAAATCTACAGGATGCTTCCACAAAGTCTGGCTACATTATGTAGCCAGACTTTGTGGACACCCTGTATATATATATATATATATATATATATATATATATATATATATATATATATATATATATATATATATATATCTGTGTGTGTGTGTGCGTGCGTGTGTGTGTGCGTGCGTGCTTATTATGCGCGTGCCTTCTACTTTATTGATGATTTATTCTTTGTCAATCAACCTCACAATCTATTTCCTTAACTTTTATTTTTTTCAGTGGCTTCTTTCTGTGTCAACACTCTTAAAGAGCCATCTTGTTACTAAATCGAAAAATCGGTAAAAAAGGATAGTTAATTTTTATTTGTTTGTATTTTTCATAGTCAGACGAAGTTGTATTATTTTTGGAAGTTCCCTAATACATCATTGTCGTTACACACGGAATACGCCAGTTCGTATATCGCAGCCGCCCCCACCATTATGACTTGTTTCTCAATCCGTAGCTTAAAAGTCAATCTGGAAAGTGTTCAGACACTTACGCCAAAAATCACTCAGCTCATTCGTCACACCTTTTGGCGGCACGACAGAAGTTTTATTTGCACTTCGCACGAAACGGCTGTCAAAACGGCTGAGTTGCCACGAACTGGGAATAAGAATAAAAAGTTACAAAAAAAGAAAAAAAAGTTAGAAAATATCTGGGAAGCTGGAAGGATTTTAATGTTGAAGTAAAAAGTCGGAATGAAACCGATGTGGGAAAATCATCTCTTTGTTATCCGGATTTGATATTTGCTTTTAACGTTGTTTGTTGAAGCGGAACAGAAACAGCGTCTATTAACGTTGGGTTGATTTCAACTTGTCATTGACATTAATTTGATTTTTTTTTCTTTTCTTCCTTTTTCTTTCAAAGATCAGTAAATTTTATTTTGGCAAGAATAGTAAGTAAAATCAGGAATGATTATAATAAAGATCTATCGACTCGCTATCCTATACTTCTATATATTCATGTCTCCGTATAGCAATCCAAGGTACACTCTATCTATCTATCGATAAATACAGGTAAGGAAAATAGTTTAAATAAGAGGATAAATGAAGAATGAAAGAGAGTTGACTTGATTTATATGCATGATCTAGAGAGCTTCACTGCATACTTGGATATATATATTATTTTTTTACTATAATAATTAAATATTAATATATATATGATGGTAGCCGAATGTATACGGTTTCCGCTAATCGAGCCAGAGATATCTCGTGTTGCGAGGTTCGAATCGTTCGGCTGGTGTTAATCGTGACACCCTGCACTGAAGAATCCCGAAAGGATGAAACACTAGTGTCTGTAGATATTTAATTATTATAGTATAAAATAATTATATATATATATATATATATATATATATATATATATATATATATATATATATATATAGATAAGTCATTTGTGTGTGTGTTGAGTTTCTTCCTATGTTCAGAAACAGCTGAGCCTATCTTTTGCAAATTTAACACAAAGGAAATTTATATGTCTGGCAGTGTTCTTAAATATGTTTTGTACAGAAATTCATCTAATAAGTATCGAGAATCGAAAAGAATCCAATCCTAAAAATAGTTATTTTCATAGAGATTAAAAAAAATTACAGGGGGATTTTTATACGTTAAACCGGCAAAGGAGATAGTAAAATCTTAGCAAAAATTTCTTCCTAAGAAAAAGAACTATTGATATCTAGAGATATATCTCATCTGTAGAGCATTCGGCTACAGATCGAATCATCTCATGTCCAACACCGGGTGTATCTAACCATTTTACTTCATTCCTTTTATAATAATGAGTTGAATTTACAGTAAAAGAAGAGGTACCATTTAAAATCGCCGCTAATCATTTCTTGGTTTGCACATCTTAAAACTAAATATTAATCAGAAGTGACTTCCAGATCATTCATCGTTAAGCCTTAATATCAGCTGACGTGATATTGTAAACAAACACAGACGGAATTCGATGAACGATATTATTATTATTATTATTATTATTATTATTATTATTATTATTATTATTATTATTATTATTTATTTTATTTTATTTATTTATTTTTTTTTTTGCAAATTAGTCCACAGGGCAAATTATTCCTTGTAATATATAATAATCAATTGATTCTATAATAATACATACGCAATCTACATAAATTACAATATCACGTTGAAGCGTAATGTACGACCGGGCAACGACGGGCGTCCAGCTAGTATATATACATACGTTCTCATTCTATCGATGTTGGATCGAAGCAATAAATAGACTTGACTCGTAGTAGTTGACTTATTTAAATAGCAGGGAGAGTCTCGCAACACGATTTAAAACAAAACGGGTTTTCGATATTCTTCCAGGTGCCAGAAGCTAAATGCCAGTTTACACATATATCTAGTTGACCCATCTCTATAGTACCCATTTTTTTAAATCTATTATTAACGAATTCTGCTTTATGATATTTTTACAGAGCTGGGTTCATTAAATCATATCGATCACTCGTACACTGTTGATCTATTTATCAATATATTGAATTATTACTATCTATAAACGAATAAATGTGGACGAAAAATAGCTTATTAAGAATATTAGCAAGCAATACTGTTTTGTACTTGAATTTACTTACTGCATACTCCAGAGTACGTTGCCGCATGCTTGGAAACTAAATTACGGTGTCATGTCAGTCTCAATCATTATTTAATCGGTCTATCTATTTTGCTTAATGGCCTAGTTTTGTTTCTCGAAGAAATCTAGTATATTATTTCTATATAGTGGGGCAGGTTAGTATATGATTTCTATTAGTGATTAGGTTATCTCAATATTCCATAAGAATCTTTCATTTAGTGATACAAGCACCAAGTGAAAGATTGTTTCAGCAATCTGCCCCACCATATACTTATTCTGTTAGACGGCAGATAACATTAATTTCTCATTTCGAATGACATCATTGTAGGATCTGTTAATATAAAGCCTATTCTTGATATCTGCATTTTCTGCCTGTTTTTAAAAGTTAATTGTACATATTTCGACTTCGTTTCGGCAATAATGATAGCGGCTGAAATATTAAAGAAAACAAAATCAGAGAGTAATATGAGCTGCAAACGACAACTGGCAATAAAAATTGTAGTATCGGCATTAACTGTGAACATACGGAATAGTAGTAAAGGGTCAAGGAGGATATAAAGACCGAAGAGAGAAAGCACTAACGAGACATCCACTGAAACCTTGGGGGGGGGGTTAATTGCTACCGAAATTCGAATAAAGACTAATTGTCACTGCGAGCAAAATAAATAGTAAAGCCTGTTGCGATATTGCAAATCCATTAGCAAAGGTAATCGAAAAAGGTGGAATATTCTGGATTTCTGAGGAGACTTTTTGTCACCCAGGCATGCGCATGCACACTGATAAGGCCCTGGAACATTTCAGACCTTACATAATCTCCTCACGCAAAAAAACTTGGCTCAGTAATTGTAATGACCTGACCTTTCGATACCAGGGTGTAATACAAGACCATGAAAAGATAGATAAATAAATATCAAGATCTAAATAGGTATCTGTTAGATTATGGTAATAAAAAGAAGTCAATGTAATTGAAGGCTTGAGACCTTAATAAAAATGCAACGATAAATGGCTTAAAAGATTGATGGGACAATTTATTTTCCAATTCTGCAAAAGTCTCGCCTTTTAGAAACGGCGAAAGCTTGAATGCCTAAAGTCCTAATAATTGACCTAATGTTCAAAAGAAAAAATAACTAAAAACTTCTGAAAGTTCAAACTACTAAGAAATAATAATAATAACAATAATAATCATAATAATAATAATAATAATAATAATAATAATAATAGTATTACTTAGGATTATAAAAATAATATTGATAATAATAATAATAATAGTATTACTTATTATAAAAATAATATTGATAATAATAATAATAATAGTATTACTTATTATTATAAAAATAATATTGATAATAATAATAATAGTATTACTTATTATTATAAAAATAATATTGATAATAATAATAATAATAATAATATTATTACTTATTATTATAAAAATAATATTGATAATAATAATAATAATATTACTTATTATTATAAAAATAATATTGATAATAATAATAATAATAATAATAGTATTACTTATTATTATAAAAATAATATTGATAATAATAATAATAATAGTATTACTTATTATTATAAGAATAATATTGATAATAATATAATAATAATAGTATTACTTATTATTATAAAAATAATATTGATAATAATAATAATAATAATAATAGTATTACTTATTATTATAAAAATAATATTGATAATAATAATAATAATAGTATTACTTATTATTATAAGAATAATATTGATAATAATATAATAATAATAGTATTACTTATTATTATAAAAATAATATTGATAATAATAATAATAATAGTATTACTTATTATTATAAAATAATATTGATAATAATAATAATAATAGTATTACTTATTATAAAAATAATATTGATAATAATAGTAATAATAATAATAGTATTACTTATTATTATAAAAATAATATTAATAATAATAATAATAATAATAATAATAGTATTACTTATTATTATGAAAATAATAATAATAATAATAATAATAATAATAATAATAATAATAATAATAATAATAAGTAGAGGAAGAAGAAGAAGAAGAAAAATGATAATTAGAAGAAGAATACGAAGAAAAAAAGTAAAAATAATAAAAATAATTAAAAGAAGATTCAGAAAAAAAAAAAAATAGATGACACCATTCATAAAGCATCAAATTCATAAAAAATAAACAAAACTAAAAACTATGATAAAATTTCTTGATGTCGAAAACTTTTAAAAAGATGAGGAGTCTCAACAATGCCAACAGGTTATGCCACACAAAAGTAGAGAGTGTGTGAGTCATATGGCATCCAGTTGTAAGGTTCTGCTGGGGCAAGGCTAATATACAATGCGACACAATGGGTTGGATCGTCAAGAAAAAAGTTGAATAGCGAACGTAGCAGTAAGTCATGGAAAAATAATACTAGAAAGAACTATTGGAAAAAAGTCAGGCACCATCCAGTACGAGTATGAAACTGTTACAACTACGTATCTAGAAAACTGAGCTATTGGACTTGACATAATTACATGGGACAAGAAGCAGAAAGAAGCAACCTGAGTGCCCCCCCCCCCCACCAATGATGAAAAGGAAGATCTCCATCATTTCAGTAATTATAGGAGCAAAAATAATTAGTTTCGCTGAGTCGGTTCTTCATTGCTATTTACGTACCTACTTTTTGTGGCTTCATCTTATATTAGTAATTTCATCCCTTCGAGAGGGACAGATATATTTACTCTAAAAGTTATGCGTTCAAAATAGTCACCTTGTCGCAAATCGTTTCAGCATGGCTGGTCAACCATAAAAATAAAGGAATCAAAGAATTTTTAAAAAGTTTTAATCCGTCAGCCTAGATGAAGCGTCGTGTTTTCACTGCTATTTATTTATTTATTTTTGACAAGCAGCTCGGCCAACATTGCCAACATATGAACACCATAAAAAAAAATACATATTTCCAATCATTGATAGAAACGGTCAGTGATTTTTACGCACCCGAGCGTTAATCGATAGAAGATGAATATAAACACTTTTAAGTAAATTAAAGAATTAAGTTGAGTTTTTAAACCGTACAAATGTTTCACTTTAATTATATCTTATCATCTTAGTATATTCGAAGACAGTGTCATGTTTATATGGCTGGCTATCTATCTATCTATCTATCTATCTATCTATCTATCTATCTATTTTATGTCTGAACCTATCTTGTCTCTGTATCCACCGTATCTCTGTATTCATATTATTTCTACCCATTTAGTATATACCAATCCTGTTTCTGTATCCACCTTAGTATATTCGAAAACAGTGTATGTATATATGGCTGGCTATCTATCTATCTATCTATCTATCTATTTTATGTCTGAACCTATCTTGTCTCTGTATCCACCGTATCTCTGTATTCATATTATTTCTACCCATTTAGTATATACCAATCCTGTTTCTGTATCCACCTTAGTATATTCGAAAACAGTGTATGTATATATGGCTGGCTATCTATCTATCTATCTATCTATCTATCTATCTATCTGTGCCGAATTCCAATGAGAAACATCGGCAGAAGAGGGAGGGGTGACCTTAGCAGGGGGGGGAGAGAAAAAAGTCTTTCACCTAACAGCAGCAACCGACGGAGAAGAAAAAATAAGAAGAGAATGCCTTACCTTAATTTTTGCAACGGATTGCCGATGTTGCGATTGTTGCGCCCTCGTGAAAAAAAAAAAAAACCTGCAACAAGGTCCGGTAGTTTCGGGGAATAATAGTAATAGTAGATCCGGAATGATCTTGATAGGAAAATGCAAAAATAACGCTTGAGCTGTAAAAAGGAAAAAGAGCAAAACCCTAAAAAACACGTGTGCACTAAGTCTCTTTTATAGCTGACGTGTGCCATGTGATGCTGATTACAAATAAAATTAATCACTAGCAAAGCACTCACTTCCTAGTTTCAAGCATCTCCGCCAGAAGCTGCAGGAAGGTGAGTACCGTAACATTTTCTGATACTCTCCCATCTAAAAAAAAAAAAAAAAAAAATGAAAGAAAAGAAAAATTAAAAAAAATAATAATAACAATAAATAAAATAAAGGATACAAAGATTATTAATCATCATGACTAGGCTTGAGAGGGTTGACTCATTGTTTTGGTAAAAATTTTTTTTTTTTACGCAAATTACGCAATTAGACTTAAATAAATTACAATTATATATTGATACATTTTTGTACAATAAATGTTTTGGTTTTCAAATTTTTATGTTCGGAAAAAAAACAAATCTTGAAAAGAAGAAATTGGAGTTATCGCCCCCTAACAATAGTTGCCGTCTGTTATACTGGAGGAGTGCCCCCTAAGTGAGTTTTAAACATTAAAAATTCTTATATTATTATCGCGCCATTTTTAAATAGTTCCTCAGATTAAATTCAAATTTCACGAAATATTTTTTTATTTTTTTATTAAATTGTTAGGTGGAAGCACATAATAGTTAGAAAACATCCTCCCCTCCTCATGTTAACACGTACTTTCGAAAGAATAACATTATTATTTCAATGAGGTTAAAAAATACAGAAGTACCATGTTTTCTTTTATTTTTTGTTTCGTAATAATTTAAGAATCCTTTAAACTAAATTAATTCTTCGGAATAAAATATTTGCTTTCTTTGATAATACATAAGTGCTTTTTTTGTTTCAAAAAGTGTTAAAACTAAAGTATTTTTTTAAATAAATATAGAGGGTTACGTTTTTCGTGTCTTGACTCAATGACTCCGTGATCAAGTTTATTTTTTTTTAAAACAAGAGTAAACAAGTGAAAATAATAATAATAAAAAATAAGTGGGTGCGTAGTCGCCTTTAAAAACCATATCTCCTTCAAGAACGGCCATAAAATGTGTTTTCAATCGATATTTATGCAATAATGGACCGGTTGTCGTCCTAGCAAAAATGAATTAGTTTCCCCGATACGAGTTTTCCGGGTAGAAGTTTTCCGGGTACGAGTTTTCCGAGGACGAGTTTTCCGGGCACCAGCGCGTGCATCAACATCAGTTTTGATAAACCAACACGACCTTTACTTACAAAAACAGCTTTTTGATTCTCTTCGGGTGGATATTTTACTATTCGGAATTAATAAGAAACATTTCAAGTTTAAAAGAAAAATAAAGAAAAGAACGAATGATTTTTAAAATAAAATCTGAACGTGGTGTCGATACAGTTAGACTTTTTATTCAAAATATTTAATTTTCATAATGATTCTTCTAGAGCTTTTGCCAATTCTTTTACACACACAGGCAGATTTACACACACACACACACACACACACACACACACACACACACACATATATATATATATATAAGTGAAAGTGTCTGTCTGTGTGTGTATCTGTGTTTCTGTATGTGTACATTTCCCTACGCAATAACTCTGTCAATTTTGTCTACAGACTCGAAATTTGATATACAGGGTACTGAGATTTGGGAAAATCGATGTGATCGGTTTTTGGACAGAAATTTGGCGATTAAGGGGTGAAAGTACAACGATTTGACCTTTGAGAACTCTACCAAATTCCTCCGACAATTTTCGGTCTAAACACTTGAAATTTTAGATATAGGTTTATTGGACATTGATCTAACTTAATAACTTAATTTGAGCCCAAAACAATAAATGTTAAGGGGTCATAATAGGGGTCAAAGTTAAAAAAAATACCACTTTTCTTTTGCTCAACATACGTCTCCAAATACCCGGGCAACGCCGGGGAACCCATGCTAGTATATATATATATATATATATATATATATATATATATATATATATATATACGTGTGTGTGTGTGTGTGAATGAAAGAATTAGTATCGGCTCTTTCAGGAATTAAATAAGCCGGATTTTTCCAAAATCCAGAATGACCAGATGACTCAACTATCCCCAGCGAAAAAAAGATATTTTTCAAAATCTTCCCACCTGTAGAACACATTATCGATGGGCTGCTTTCCCGAACCGTCTTCAAATTCAATGTCAACAAATCTTCTTCACAGCTTTCTTCATAATGCTTAAGAACTGCATTCAAAGTAACTGCATGGCTATACCGTGTATGGGAAACTTAATTGATTGGGCCTTACTGTTGTGAAGATAATGCTGGAAATTCTGTTACTATTAACTCAGAACGTTAAACCCAAATGATCAATAATTTCTTTCTGCCTGAGTTAAGACAAAATCGAATTCCGATCCGACGTGTGGAGTTTCAGCAGGATAAAGCGACAGCACATACCGCCAGGTAATCCAATTATAGTGTTAAAAAAATTACAACCAGAACTTGCCCCATACTTTCCAAACTGTTTAAGCGTTGCCTTAAGGAGAAGTGCTTCCCAACACCCTGGAAAACCTCATCAGTATGCCCTGTATTTAAGAATTCAGGTGATAAGTCATCCCCCTCTCAGTACAAACCAATAAGTCTCCTGTGTGCCATGAGTAAGTTGCTGGAATCCACAATAAATAGAGAAGTAGTCAACCACCTCAACAGAAATAACCTTCTTAGCGACACGCAATATGGTTTCCACTCTGCTAGATCTACAGCAGATGTGCTAACGGTTATATCTCATAGGATTAGCGAATCTCTCGACAAAGGCTTAATTTCTAGGGCAATTGCTCTCGACATATGAAAGGCCTTAGATAAGGTTTGGCATGAAGGCCTACTACACAAGATGTCCAGCTACGGTATAACTGGAAATGTTTTCTCTATCATTAAGTCATTTCCCTCAGATAGGCTCATAAGAGTAGTTGTTGATGGGCAGAAATCAGAGGCCCACAGTATTAATGCTGGAGTTCCTCAGGGGTCCATACTGGGCCCAACTCTCTTCCTGATCTACATCAATGATCTCCCATAACACATACTAAAATCTTTCGTTGACATCTATACTGATGACACGACCATCTATGGCAACACATCAAAGGCCATAAATGATGATGTTGTCTCTGATTCTCTCTCCTCTGATCTTGAGCGCGTGGTACAGTGGGGAAAGAGGTGGCTGGTTACCTTTAATGCATCTAAGACCAAACTCCTATCTCTACATCATAAACGCTCTGATCCCCATCGGCATCAATTGAAATAGATGGCTCTCGTCTAAAGGAGGCCCCAGGCTTTGATAAGCTCCTGGGTGTGAGCTTTACACCTGATCTTAAATGGAGCACATACATCAAGTCTGTTGCCAAGGTCGCTGGGAAAATGGTGGGATCCTTCTACCGCTCCAGAAGATATCTCACTAATGATGAAATTCTCTATCTATATAAGAGCCAAGTACGTCCAAAGATGGACTACTGCTGCCACATCTGGGCGGGGGCTGCTAAAAACAGCCTATCCTGCCTTGACATAGTACAAAATAGATTCCGTGGCTTTGTGGGGGATGCCCTTTTCTCTACCCTGCAACCTCTCTCCCACAGAAGAGACGTAGCGAGCCTGTCATTATTCTATCGTTATTTCCATGGCAGGTGCTCGTCTGAACTCCATTCTCTGGTCCCCCTCGCCAATCTTTCTCAAAAAACACCCGACTTGCTGAAACCACCGTCAATAATTTTCCCCACTCCCTATCTGTGCTTAAATCAAAAAGCTTCTTTCTTAGAACTGCACGCCTATGGAACTCTGTTCCGCTTGCCTGTTTCCCTCCCGACTTCAACCTGGATGTCTTCAAGTCCAACACAAACAAATTCCTGATGAACCGCCCCCCTAAGTAATGACACCTTACCAATTCTCCAATACTATTGCTACACTATCCCTTTGATTACTGTACACACAATAAACCTTATCCCTGAGTGGCCATTGGGCCTTGATAAGTGATGATCTCCATGTAAAAAAAAAAAGAAAAAGGAATTCAATAGATGTTCTCCGACAAAATTTTGGCGAACGGCTTAATTCCAGATTTTCTGAAAATCAATGGCCTCCTCGGTTACCCGACTTGTCAAAATGTGATTTTTATGGGGATTTGTTTAGGAACATGTTAGTTAGGAAAAACCATGTAACATTGAAGAATTAAATGAAGAGATTCGTTTTGTAATTTCAAAAATAGACAGAAACCTGTTGCAGAGACTGGATTCAAACTTTCATTAACACTCTCACAACTGCATCAGCGAAAATGGACACCACATGAACGATATCATATTCCAAACGATTTTGTAAAATGTCAAACGTTTTTGAATAAATTGACAAATTAACCGAATAAAATCTCATATTTTATGATAAAAATATATCTGTTATTCTGCCCCTATCTCGTATAAAAAAGCATGTTCATTTCGTATATTAATTTTATATGAGTAAATGAAGTAGTTATATATATATATATATATATATATATATATATATATATATATATATATATACTAGCGAAATTGATATTGGGTGGTTTGATCTATAATCAATATAATATAAAGTTTGATTGGGTTTGTTATAAGGTTCATACGTGTTGTTTATTAGATTCAGGGTGACATCTAGGAAATTAACTATTTTATGATTTTTATCTATAGTTATCGTTAAGTCAATATTTTTAAAGAAATTATATATCCTTTGACCCACCCTTTCTAAATTTCTACTTCCAGGGTTAATGAAAAAAAATGTATCATCTCTATACAAACCTCCCTTTATGTTAGGTTCCTTTTTACCCAACTGCTTCAAAATATAGAGACTAACCAGATCAGTTATCTATGCAGAGTCTGGGGGATCCATCGTAGCATCAAAGTTAGATTCTCTATTTTTCCTAGTTCAATATTTATTATTATATGTAATTAAATTTCTGGCTAATTTCACTATGTCAGTTTCCAATTTAGTTATGTTAGTTTCAGATTTCGCAAATTCTAATGCCAAATCTAACAATGTAGGAGAAATAGGTAATATGAATCAATGTCAAGCATTATAAATTTACTGTTACTACATTTAGGCAATGCATCAAACCATTCATAACTTCGTCTGATAAACACCATATATTATGAGATACTTTAGATATAATCATTGGCAATATTCTATCTAGAATCTTCTTACTAATGTTTACTATATCTGAAATACAAGGAAAGATTAGTCTTATTGTGGGGTTAATTTCAAAATCAGGTTTGTGGTTCTTCAAAGTACATCTCGGCCATTTTGGAGTGTAGACTTCAATATTGTTCTGTATGTAAATTTGGGAGGAAATGTTCAGATGCATTTATGTTATGGATGTCTTCTTCATTTGCAAGTTTATAATTTTTTTATCAGTTCATTCATGATTAAATTGTTGTAAGTTTTAAAACTCATACTATAAATGTTCATAGTCTTATCAGCAGGAACTATTAAGTTGGGGATGTTACGTATTTAATATTTTATTTATTTTATTGATTGCTGGATTCATAAATTCCGATTTCTGTTTAATTTTTAAGTTTTTAATTAAATTGAACATATCGTGTTCAAAATCATCTGGTGCTTCAATGACAGGTGGGCATTTCATGGACTTTAATTCATAAAAATTGGCGTATGTTTTATCTTCACATATTAGATCGGATGATTCATTATATTCCGGCGGATCCACGTGTGTTTGGTGGTAGGTTTACGGGTGCTTCTACAACTTCCTTCAAAGGGTGATGGTGAAATACCTTCCAACAGATTCTTTTTATAAATTAATTTGTAGCTTGAATCAAATCCATAATATAAGACTTATGATTTGGAATAGCGATGTTTTTTTTTTGTGAGAATTTGATTTCCTCCCTTTCAAACATATTCAAGGATTAAATATATCACACAACTCAACGTATGATCAAAAATTGATCATACGTTGAACTGTGTGATATATTTATCTTGTATATATATATATATTTATATTTCTGTAGAAATATATTTTCTTATATATCAATCCTTATATAAGAAGCTTAATGTAATTACAGAGCAATATAGAGAATAAATGACAAAAAGTTATATTCCAAAATTCATGATGTTGACCATCTTATAAGTTTTTCCTTTAATTCAGTTGACTAATACAATTCTTGACAGTATCTGTTTCGTAGTGCAAAATCAATCACTTAATTATTATATTAATCAGTGAATCTATTATGCCTTTAACTCATCAGAAGAAATACCAACTATTAATCCGTTAAAAGGAATTAAAATGTGATTTGACATGGTAAAAATCCGAAAATTGGAAGAGAAGCTGCACTTACCTTTATATTTTTTTATTACACCATATCGGGGGCCACAGACGTAAGATGGTAGAAATATGACAATCCCTATGGTAGCATTTCTGTAGAAAGATGTATATAGCCATTTTTTTTAAAAGAAAGTCTTGTTTAAGGTGTGGAGGGTAAAACTTCCCATGTGGTAACTGAAATGAGCAACGTAAACTTTTATAAGAAGCAGCATAGTAAATTAAATATCAGAAAGTGTCGTCGGGCGTTCTGGCTAGTATTAACGTATAGTATCTGTTCAATGATTGGTTGAGAGAAGGAAATCTTTCTTGACTGAAAACAGTTTTATATTTGTGTTATTTCTGGAGTGGGCCAAGTAAATATTTACAAGTTGATGTGCTGTGTTTAAGTTAAATCATTTTAATGATAATAGCAAGCACAATGTGATTTATGTTGTAAGTGATTACATCGGTTAAACCAATGCAGAAATCAACAAAACACCATAATGCGAGTAACACCCCAAACAAAAACCAAAAACACGAATGTAATAATATTTAAAGAAAAACAACAAATCTAATATATAAACGGCTATATTTCTGTCTGTCTGTCTGTCTCCATATTTTCAAACTCTATCTCCCCCGAAACTGAACGTCACAGAGCGGCGCTAGGGGTCTCAAATGATTGGATTTTTTACGTGACGTTCTTTTATGAGTCATTAGTCAATTAAAATTGTCTTTAAGTGGTCAAAAATGGGTCCAAATTAAAAACAAAAATCGTTAAACATTCGTCTTAGTTTATTTTTAATTTTTTAATTTTTAATCGGTTCATATTGGTACAGTGACAATGTCACCAGCTTTGAAAGCTTCAGTTTAGGTTCGATTTTAGCTGCTAGCACCTAAATATATATTTTTTTTACTTTAGAAATCACGTCTCTATAATAATATATACAAAATGTGGACACATTAAAATATTATATTTTATGTGTCATTAGTCAATTAAAATTGTCTTTATTTTACGCCCGGTCTAGATTTTAGCTGAATATAATATCAGTATCTTCAAGTCTAACGTAGAGAAGTTCTTGTTGAGCCGTCCTCGTAAATAATCTTATTGTACCAAATTCCTTCTACAAACGATTATTACGCAACTGTTTCAATGACTACAATATATACATTAACCCTTATCCTCGAGTTGCCTCCCTGTCTTGATATGTGGCGACCCCTTTGTAAAAAAGTTCAGTAATGTAGTTAAAAACATATCAGATTATGAAGGTATTCCGCCAAAGCACTTATAGAAATTTGTGATATTCTACGGAACAGACCGCACAATATTATTCTACCATCTGTGTTCAAACGGAAACATTCTTATCTAATAATCATGTTAAAGCAGTTTCTGTATACATCTGCTTATGGGGATTCATTTTCAAATAGACAGACTAAGAGAAATATATAGATTATAGTAATATAAGTGTGATAGATAAAAATTACTATAGTATTAAAACAAATATTTTAATCTAATTAAAGTTTGAAATAGAATTTTCTTTATGGTCGAGATGTTCTGCTGAACTATTCCTTTCCCATTTTTTCTTTCATTTCTGTTGCTTTGATGGTGTTTCTTTTACAAAACGCCCAATACTTGTAGGTGCCATGTTCACCTAGTGCCCTCATCTCCGCTTAGTTGGGTAGTTCCACACTTTCTGTTGCCTCGAGTTCGTATCTAAATCTAAAATAATATGCCCATCGCTAGCACTTAGACTGAAGGGTCGCAAGTTCGAAACAAACTTCTGTGTTTATTACGAACCTAGTGCTGTCAATAAAACGCGTATTTAACTTTTAATCAAAACGGGAATGGGAAAAAAAACTGGCATACAATATTTGTAAACACTCGATTGACTCATGCCTAGAAATAATAAAACGATCTTCAACCACAAAAACTACTTGGGGGAAGCACCGTCTCTAGAATGTCGTCCGATAATTGATCGGCATCGCTTGAGAAGAACGAGAACATTTTCAGCAAATGGTCAAGTTACCGGGCGGCCTAAAAAGAAAAATGGCGAACAACCGGAAGCGACCCATCATGTTGAAAGGGTGCCGCACGTGTGAATGGAAGAGGCGACAATCGCCGCAAGCCATTCCGGACGCTCGTCACGTACGCAAAAGCATTTTCGGCCGTTAGAGAATGATTTAACCACACGCTTGCTGACAGCCAGCGTTTGTTAATTCCTATTTTTCACAATGGTGACAGGTTCCTTATCTCGCGTCCTTTTGTTAATACCACAAGATTAAACGTTACTCGATTTTCTATATTTCATTCTCTCATTATTTTCTCTTAATTCTTTTATTTCTGAAATCTCAGTTATCTACAGTCATATTGTTAATCATTTATAAACCGACTTCGTAATCTAGTAGGTGATATCCTTTTCGCTTCTCTGCAACCTCTTTCCCACAGTAGAATGCCCCACCCCCAGCTAAAACAAGGTGATAAGAAAGATAAATAAACAAGCTTTTTTTGAACTCTCTAAAATAGTCTAATCACACAAAATGTCCACTATTACCGATTACTGCATTTTTGTCTCAATATATATTGGATAAATGGCCCCTGGAGGTGTTCCAGATGTTTTTTTTTTTACCTTAGTTCTGTAATTTCATTAACGTGTTGGTTAATGTGTGTGTATATATATATATATATATATATATATATATACATATATATATATATATATATATATATATATATATATATATAGCTTGTTATTGATTTTGCCCATACTTTTGTATAATACTAGTTTTTTTCCTCTTTTGATGAGAAGCATTTAGCTTTGAATTGCTATGACCTAAAGTGGTTTTCCTCTTGTCTCGCTATCACTTATTGTAATAATCTTTATCCTTATTGATATGATAATGTAATAAAGTTCTTATGTAACGTTATTATCTCCTTATCTCTTTTTACACACACTCACATACACAGACACAGACACACACACACATATGTATATATATACTTATTTACTTTAATAATTATATATATATAACTACATAATTTACTCACATAAAATCAATATACGAAAGTATAGATTTATGCGTAAACTTTAAGTATTTACTTCAAAAGTGCTTAATACCTAGGTAGAGCTAGTTAGTAATTTATAAAATATTTGAAGAATCCTAGAGTGGATGAAACGCGGAATATTCAGTGTAACTTAATCGCCATATATATTTCATAAATTATATATATATATATATATATATATATATATATATATATGATATTTGTATAGTTTTAGTTTAACAAATGTAAATCCACTGAAACTCCTCTGGAAATGTACTGAAAAGTGCTCGATGAATGAACAGAGCGTGTTCTTATGTATAGAAAATGTGTATATGCTTGTATATAGAAAAATTATTGACTACATCTGTGCATACATGTTTCTGAAGTGTGTCGTTCCAGAACAATACTTTATCAAGTCGTGAGACTCAAGTCAAGGATTAAGATCTTTGTATGCAAAACGTTTTTTTCCGATGTAGACTTCTTCCTCCTTTATTTAGTTAAACTCGGATAAAAACATTCTGTATGCAAAGAACTTAATATTCCTTGAATTGAGTCTCAATTTTTGACACCACGGTCTGATGAAGCAATGTTTCTGAAACAAGACACATATATGTAAGCAATAATGTTTGTATAAATAAAAATATTATATATATATATATATATATATATATATATATATATATATATATATATATATATATATATATAACCATAAACAAATCTTCAATAACCTACAAACTAATTCTACCATGAAGTCCATCTTTACCCTTCCACTCATTAACACAATCAAACAACTACCCAACTTTGGAGCCATTCTCGTCCGCTAACGAAAACCCACATAAATATACAACAAAATGGTAATTACAAATATAATAAACCGCAATTCCTTATATGCATACATATAAACACCACACCTCTGTTTAAAATTCTAGAAACCAATATTCAGCTCAAACCAGTAAGACACAGATAGTCAACTGTGAACCGCATCACTCTATATAAAAGCATATAAGACATCAAGAGATATACACCCGAGGGTCAAAACAATGAAAAGAATATGCTGTTGTCATAGCCATAGTTATTAGTATGTATGCGACAGTATTGCGTAAAACGACCCTCTGAACGTTAATGTCGGAATTTTGGTCGTCTGTCGAGGCCGTGTTTATCAGTTGATATCAGCTCATCTTGATCCTGTTATTTCCAAAATGACGTTTATTGTGTTTTCATTTAAGTTCTTCGTATATACGTATATGTTATAGTTAATGTTATAGAGTGATAATACATTTAATTTTCAAAGGTGTGATTAATCTGGATGGGAGGTTAAACAAAATAATTACAGCTTCATTTTTACTCAGAAAACTGCTAATAACATATGCGGAATATGCAAATATATAAAATTTTGTTATATACAATAACAAATTAATGGCAAATAGTTGTTCATTGACTGTCCATAAGAACCAGAGGTATATGTGTTTTTATTATTAAGGACCAATATGGTAGTCTAAAGGAAAAAATTAGGAATGTGTTCCATACCAGTTTTGGGGTTTTACTTTAGGGTGTGTTGTAATGAGAGAATTATTTTGGGGATCAAACAGATTCAGAGAAATATTTTCATTGACAACGTCTCAGTCTGCCTGCTTCCCACCGGACTACAACTTGGATGTCTTCAAGTCCAATGTTAACAAATTCCTAATGAACCATCAAATCTCCACACTAACGTAATGTACTTGCAATAACCCTTATCCCTGAGTGGCTTCCGGGCCTTGATAAGTGGTGATCACTGTTTTAAAAAAAATAATAATGGAGATATATTTTATGTGTGTTTAAAATGAAAGTTTACAGCAATAGGACAAACATACACTTTTCGTTAATATTTTCAGCGTTCTTGTATAAAAAAGGGAGGGAATCCATTAGTTTAGACACCGAAGAAGTCTGAATCGATTAATTAATAGTGTTACAAGGGTTAACAAACCATTTACAAAACTTCTCTGCCCAATAAAATAAATTAAAATTCATTGAAAATTGTTTATAAGAGCTAATGTTCTTTTAAATTTACGTTATTACGATAGTTCAGTGATACAGTTTCGGAATATTTCAATTGATGAGATGTTTCAGATAAGCAGACGACAATAAGCGATTAAATCAGTCATTGTGTCGCGCGTTGTAAATGTGAGTATGCGAGTGACTACGTAAGTTGAGAATTGTGGCAGGTAAGGAGACGTAGCACTGTCTGGTGTTTGTTTTCAACTGTCTATTGAAAAAGAAAACTGTGCCCTTTAAAGGGTTGAAGTGGCTCACAGAAAGACCATTCGATTACATTTTTGTTAAAATATAATTATTTGTTAACATTAGTTCAGGCCTGTGTGAATTCGGTGCACGGAAACGAGTATACAAACTTTGATTTTGAACACCAAAGAATAAACTTCGGTGCTAAAAAAAACATGGAGTAGGAGAGGCCAGTAAATAAAGGAGGGGAAGTGGCTAAATTATCACAGAAGTGATTAGAGTTTTCGTATTATTTGGATTCATCGGACTATGGTTCTCATCTTCAGTGTGATTTTGACAACGTTTCGGTCGATGTAACCTCTGACCTTCTTCAAGTGTATCTTGGCGAACTCGGGAATGTTTCTGTCGAACTCGGGAATTTGGACAGAATTTCCATCGGAACCGTTTGCGGGTAACATGCTCTTGCTCCCGAGTTCGACAGAAAAATTCCCAACTTCGACAAGATACACATGAAAAAGGTCGGAGGTTACATCGACCGAAACGTTGTAAAAATGAGACTCAATATGAGAATAGTAGTCCGATGAATCCAAATAATGCGAATAACCAATCCTCATCTCAAAAATCCAGAAACGTGATGAGAGTAATGTGCATAAGTACGACTTTATTCGTTGAAGCAGCAAAACGGGGACATTTGGACAACGAGTAAGGAATTAAATATTAGAAAATAAGAATTTAAAGTATCAGATGGTATATGCGCGCGTTTTAGGATGTATTGAGGAGAAATTACAAGAGACAGTAGAAGGAAGGATCTTATCTAATGGATGGCTGGGACCATCCGATACATAACTGTGAAAATAAAAAAAACTTATTTAAAAAAATAATAAAAGATTTGAAAGGTGGATATCGAATAATCGATTGTCCACCAGTCGAAGCGGCAAAAATAATTATATATCTAAAATTTCAAGTATTTAGACCCAAAATTGGCGGAGGAGTTTGGTAGAGTTCTCAAAGGTCAAATCGTTGAACTTTGACGCCTTAACAGCCAAATCTCCTGCCGAAATCCGATCCCATCGATTTTCCTAAATCTCAGTACCCTGTATATCAAATTTCGAGTCAGTAGACTAAAATTTGATAGAGTAAGGAAGTGTACACAGACAGACAGCTAGACGGACACAGATACAGACACACACACAGACGCACAGACACACAGACACGTTTACTTTTATAGATATACCAGCATGGGTGCCCGGCGTTGCCTGTGTATTTGGAGGTTTATGCTGAGCAAAAAAAAAAAAAAAAAAAAAAAAAAACCCAAGCCAAAACAAAAACAGTAAATTTTTTAACTTTGACCCCTATTTTGACCCCTAAAAATTTATTGTTTTGGACTCACATCAAGTTATTAAGTTTGATCCATGTCCAAGGAACCTATATCTAAAATTTCAAGTGTTAAGACCCAAAATTGGTGGAGGGTTTGGTAGAGTTCTCATTGGTCAAATCATTGAAGTTTTACCCTTTAACAACCAAATTTCCGGTCGAAATCCGATCACAAAGATTTTCCCAAATCTCAGTAGCCTGTATATAAAATTTTGAGTCTGTAGACTAAAAATTGACAGAGTTATGGCATAGAGAAATGTACACAGACACACAGACATACAGACACACACACAGACACACAGACACACAGACTCGTTCACTTATATAGATATGATAGATAGATAGTATATAGATAGATAAATTAAGCAAAAATGTATACGTATACATAAATATACATGGAAACAATTTTATGTTTACTGTAAGCTTTTTACGCAAATATTATGCGAGTATAAATGAAGTAGAATATCTGCATGAATATAATTACACGTAATAGTTAACTAAAGATGATCATCCCATAAGAAAACTGAAAAAAACTAATAGGGAATTAATTAAAATGTATGTGTAAAAGAATATGCAAATTAGCTAGATCTTTTGCAAGTGAATGCAATTCCACAGCCCATATATAAGAAAATTGTGTTTTCTTTTTAAATAAATAGAAAAGAGGGGTTTTAATATGAATATCAATACACACAAAAGAAAAACGAATTCATAGGAGTATAGATAGATAGATAGAAGATAGATACGAATTCTGTATGTTTCATTTATTAACGCAGAGGAGTTTTTACTCTTTACAATTCAATACCAGACGAAATCTACCATTTTAGAATAGTTGTCAGTGGTGTCTTCAGATTATAAACGTTGTTCATTTGTGTCATTCCGAAGTATATTTCGCTATCCGCGTAAGCACCATTTTAGTCTCGTTAACAACAGATTTTACACACCATTTCTCCTGCAATTATCCAGAAGCATTTGTAAGTGTTTGTTTAGGTTTCTATCGATTCCGTCAAAATCAATAAGCGTCCCTCACAAAACATATCGGGCTCGCCTCATAAGCAGAATTTACGACTGAATACACCGAACGGTTAAAAGAGGCCTTACTTAAGTGCAAATCATTATTTAGTTTATTTCGTTTTCGGTATCCATCTTTCTCGACTTTGTATAATATGACAGTATTACCATGCACATCAAATTTTACAATCGTACTAACTTGCGTTTGTCAAAATATACATATCTATATATGAACGATAAAATTGTAGTCCTAGAAAAGACGACATTATTTGATTTCTGTTTGATGAATACCGGTTTTCTTTTTTTGTTAAAGACCACATACTAGTAAGCCAGTAGTGTACAAATCCCAAGAGCGATACAAGCTTTCTATCATGTCTGAATGCTCAACGAGCGAGATTGGAGATGCGCCGCTGTACAACTCATTCTCTCTACCAGTCCAAGTTATGACAACGGAACTATTGCCAGCACCCTCAAAATGCATCGCTGGATTGTCATGAATAACAGGGACGTGCCCAGGATGATGAAAACAAAGTTTCCGGCCACAGTTGTGTTGTGTGGTTTCAGTGAGGGCCACACGATGCAACTTCACATCTTCGACTTCAGCATGAAAGTCGACTCCAAAGTGTATCTGGATGTGCTGGAGCGTGCAGTGATCCTCTGATGCAATCAGGTCGCTGCTGGAAGACCCTGTGTGTGACAGCAGGACTCGGCGCCGGCTCATAAATCTAAAGAGATCCAGGATTGGCTTCAGAAGGAGTGCTAAGACTTCGTACTCTTCTCTCACTGTTCCTCCTCCTCCTCCGATCTGGCCCCGCTGGAGTACTTTGTTTGGTGGTACTTCGAGAAAATCACCAACATGACCTCCCACAACATCAACAAAAAAAAATGGTTTTCATCAAATGGAAATTGAATAATGTCGTCTTTTTTAGGGCGACAATTTTATCGCTCCACCCTGTACATATGGATTTTAATTTTATTAGGTTATCATTAATAAACTAGCAGTTGTATACTTCATCTTTTCTACATTGCTGCGTGCATAAAAAATGGGTTTCTTGTGCGAACGCAATTGCACCGAGATTATTATACCATTTTTAAGCAAGAAAATGACGTGATCAAATGAAATTATCAAGTCACTTTTTTTTCCATTGCGTTTTTGGTGGAAAATATGTACGGAAATAAAATGCATTAGCGTATTATTGTGAAATGGTTTTGACTCCTGATGGGGGGGATATTTAATTGCTGCCCACCACAGCAATATTTGGCATAAGGCCGGAAGGTGGAAATCAAAGCAGGCTCCCCTAAAGGAGGGGCCCTCCTGCAATTTAAAAAAAAATGCTTGAGTAACGCCGTCGGCATTCCCCGGTAGGGGCGCCTCAGGCAGTAAGCGATAAACTTACTCCACCGGAAAGCCCAGTGCCAGGCCTGGGAGGGTGGACCTCCTAGGTATTACCCAGGCCGTGTACCTCAGTCCGACAGGTGCTGGGCCGGTTCCCGGACCCTCACCTGTCGGGCTGAGTATCAAGTGACGAATCCTTGACGAGTACTACTACCCTGTCTCCCTGCAGCCGAAGCCGCTAGGAAACCTTCCCCATCAGACGAGCGGTGGAAGTAGAGATCAAGGATTTCGACGATCGTTTTTATAACCACCGTCTGTGCTAACTAACCAATGAAAATATTCCAAAGTTACTATAAAAATTGTTGAATTTCGGATTCAATCAGTTCGCAATTAAATACGTCACGGACTGCATTTGATTATTGGTCGTCATCTTTGTTACTAGCAATTACTTTACACTCAGTATCGGGACTGCACTGCTTCACCACCGCCATCTTTGTTCAACAGAATGTCTCAACACTTAACACTTATTATATAGCTTATTTACTTCATGTATAGGTTATTTATTACAATATCCTGAACAAACTATTTAAGCTAAAAAAAAAAAAAACTACGTCCAAAGTGTCCAACTATTGTCGAAGGCGATGCGAAGGTACCCTATAATTTAGCTACGACACCAAGATGTAGGGAAGGGTGCCACTCATTTTCTTGGAATACTTCACTTGCTCTTGACCCTCTTCTTATAATGCTGAGTAGTTAGCAAGGGACATCAAGTATCATTTTTAAATATTTCGTATGACTCTACGAAGATTAGAACCAAGAACTCTCGGCTCATTAGAGAACATTCGTATCGACATATGGGCAGTTAAGAACATCGAGGTCATAAAAAATTATATTTTGTTAGGTACCGTGTGTTTTAACATAACCTTATAAATTTAAAAAATGCAATTCTCTCGGATTATTTGCATGAAAAATCGTTTCAATACAATGAATATGAATGCGAATAAGATACGAGAAGGTTAGAAATATATCGAAATAATTCAGATAGTTCCGCTATTTGTGAAATTAGTATTTTCGAAATTCCACTTTTTTCGACAATATTTTATTGTTTTTAACTTAATATTATAAAAAATAACCTCCTATTTGAACATTCTATTACATCAGATTTACATTGAATCTCTATTATATATATATATATATATATATATATATATAAATGTATATACATATACATATATATATATATATATATATGTACTATTATATAAAAGTCACTTTGTGTGTGTGAGTTTCTTCCTCATATGTTTCAAAACGGCTGAGCCTATCTTTATCAAATTTTACACAAAGCTAATTTATATTTCTGGCAGTGTTCTTAGATATGTTTAGTCCAGAAATTAATCCGATAACTATCGAAAATCGAAAAAATTTGACAGGGGAATATTTTATGTAAAATTGGTAAACAGACACAGACGGAATTTGATGAACAAATCATTAATATATATTTTTGGCGAATTAGTCCAAATTATTTCTCGTAATAATTATTAATTAATAGATAATTGACTAGACAATCGAAAAGAGGCGATGACTTCCGAAAATATCGGAGAAAAAGCGACCCATCCCTGTAGAAAAGTGCCCAGTTGAGGGTGAAGGAATAATTGTTTTTGGCCAATTTTTCGATATTTCTCGTCCGTAGGATTAAGCTTCTGAATGATATCGATCTCGTGAAAATCCGTCGCTTCTGTCGAAAGTTTTTGCGAGACATGCAAACATACATACATATATTTAAACAGACAGGTGAGATTTATATTATAGACTAGCGGGGGTACTCGGCGTGGCCCGGCGGTTTGTAGGTGTGTGTTGTGGGGGTGATGATTAAATCAACCCCGTTTTAAAAAAAAGTTGGCCGGGTGTTTGTATGTGTAAAAGAAAAAAAAAAGAAGTTTTAGTAGGAAAGTAGGCTTGAACCCCGGAACTTTGACGTGGAGATGGAAACGAAATGGAAAAAAAAAACCCTGGGAACTAGCCAGTTCGGTCACGAGAGAAGAGGAATGAAAAACCTCTTAATTTAACGTATATAAAATGAAATTAACAGGTGCGAGAACCTTAAGTTGCGTGATGTTTGACCTTAAAACATGACGCGGCTGCAAGCCAGTTTTCGCTTGTTTTATGCTGAAAAGCGAAAGATACACGGGACGCTTTAAAAATCTGGAAAAGATAGCGCGTGAAAGTCGGGCAAATTAAATAGACAGGCAACCCCTGTTCGTAACTCATAGATATTATCATTTATACGTGATATAAAGAGTTTTAAGAAAGAATGAGTCGACCGAAATGTCCAGCGAAAAAAGCCTTTTACAGACATACACAAAAAGCGAACACACATACATACATACATACACACATTTTCGCTTCTATATATATATATATATATATATATATATATATATATATATATATATATATATATCTTCTATATATATAAAAGCCAAACGTCTGTGTGTATGTATGTTTGTTTGTAACGCTAAAACATTTGAAAGACGGAACCAAACTTGACAAATTTGGTATCATATCGAAGCCCCATCACCCGGATGACAAATATCGAAATTTCACGTCAAACGGACCACTAGAAGTTGGTCAACTGATCAGTTATCTTCGAGGGGGGGCCCCAAAAAAACCTGTCATTATCTATATATATAAAAGACAAATGTTTGTTTGTAACGCTAAAACTTGAGATGAAAGATTCCTCTCCCCTAAGAATAAAACATATGTTCAATATCTGCTTTTGTTTTTTCATTGTTTATACGGTCCCGAGCAACGCCGGGTAGCCCTGCTAGTATATATATATATATATATAGAATAATGTCTTTTTCCAAATTGCCACGATTAATTAAACTCAATAAAGGCGAATTTACACTTTCAGAGAATATATATCAGAAGTAAGCATTCCAAACCAAAGATATATGTGTACCGCACACATATATTTTGTTAGTATTACAACTTATGAAAATATACATGGCAATTAAGCTCTACGTATGTATTGAGTACTTTTTAAGTAAATACTGAAAATTTACGCATAAAATTATATCTGCGGAAATTAATTTATGTGATTTATATATATATATATATATACATATATACACACACATATATATATATATATATATATATATATATATATATATATATATATATATATAGGATGCCACACGGGAAACGGATGTTTTTAGAAAGTTTTCCGCTTCTAAATATTCCATAATTGCATAGTTTAGTAAATGTTTTTATGTACATTATAACTTTTCCTTAAAACGAGAAACAGATGTTTTTAGAAAGTTTTTCGCTTCTAAATATTCCATAATAGCATAGTTTAGTAAATGTTTTTATGTACATTATAACTTTTCCTTAAAAACATCTGTTTTCCGTGAATCACCTCTCTCTCTCTTTCTCTCTCTCTCTCTACATATATATATATATGTATATACACACACACACACACACACACACACACATATATATATATATATATATATATATATATATATATATATATATATATATATATATATATATATATATATCACTTCCTGGAAATCCTGAAGAAAGGCGGGCCTGATCTTCTCAGTCACATCCATGCCTTGCTGCTCAAAATATGGGAACAAGAGAAAATCCCTGCACAACTTAGAGATGCCCTAGTTGTCTCCATCTTTAAGAAGGGAGACAAGGCAAACTGTGGGAACTACCGGGGCATTTCTCTCCTCTCTACCACAGGGAAAGCCCTAGCTCGGGTTTTGGCCAACAGGCTTACACCCCTTGCAGAAACCATCCTTCCCGAGTCCCAAAGTGGCTTTCGACCAAATAGAGGCACGATGGAGATGATCTTCACTGCTCGTCAACTCCAAGAAAAGTGCAGGGAGCAAAATTTACCATTATACATGGCTTTTATAGACCTTACTAAAGCCTTTGACTCTGTGAACCGTCAAGCCCTCTGGCTGGTTCTTGCAAGGTCTGGATGCCCAGAGAGGTACATTCGGGTACTGAGACTGCTACATGACAATATGTCAGCTACAGTCCTCAGTAGTAGTGGAGATGAAACAGAGCCCTTCAGGGTTGACATGGGAGTGAAACAAGGATGTGTCATTGCCCCAACCCTGTTCTCCATCTTCATTACTGCTATCCTCCATCTCACGGACAAACATCTTCCCCATGGAGTTCGGATTATGTACAGAACTGACGAGCGACTTTTTAACATCAACAGATTTAGGGCCAAAGGTTGAACGAACACCATATCCATTATGGAGCTACAGTATGCAGACGATAACGCCCTTATAGCCCTCTCAGAAGAGGACCTACAGTGTACACTGGTTGCCTTCACGAGGGCGTACAAACAGCTAGGACTAACAATTAATATAAAAAAAAAACAAATCCTCCATCAATCACCACCAAACAGTACTCCAGTCTCACCCCCGAACATCTCCATTGACAACGCCAGACTGGAAAATGTGGACCACTTCCCATACCTAGGCAGCATCCTATCATCAAAAGCCAACATAGATGATGAAATACAACACCGTCTCAGCTGTGCCAGTGGGGCTTTCTCAAGGCTAAGGAAGAGAGTATTGGAGAACCGCGACCTTCTGGCAAAGACCAAAATCATGGTATATAAAGCTGTCTTCTCTATGGATCGGAGACCTGGACCACATACAGGAGGCACGTAAAAACCCTGGAGACGTACCACCAAAGATGTCTCCGAAAAATCCTCAGAATTAGTTGGAAGGACCGACGCACCAACACCAGCGTCCTGAGTGAGGCTGACATTCCCACTATCACCGCTACTGTTGCTCAACGCCAGCTCAGATGGACTGGTCATGTTGTCCGAATGCCGGATCTCCGCCTCCCAAAACAGATTTTCTACTCTCAGCTTGTTGAGGGAAAGCGTGCCCAAGGTGGCCAAAAGATGAGGTATAAGGACAACATCAAAGCAAATCTAAAGCGATTTCACATGGACCTTGAGACATGGGAGGACGTGGCTGGGAGCAGGTTGGCATGGAGGAGCGCTGTCCACGAAGGTGCTGCGCTTTATAGTAGTGACCTAAATGAAGCTGCTGAGGATAAACGCAAGCTCAGAAAGGACATATTATCAACCAGACACACCCAACCCCACCCCACCACCACTACCTTTATCTGCCCAAACTGCACAAGACAAATTGGGTCTAGGATTGGGCTCTATGCTCACCTGAGGACCCACAGAAGCCACAACGAAGGACAGTCTTACTCGGACACGAGTGACCGCCGATGATGATATATATATATAACGATCGCCATGGGCATGGAATATATGCCTACATTAAAGATGGCTTTCCCTAGACGAATTCATAATTAAAGGATTCTCTAACTTAACATCTAAATCTGACCCCCAAGATCGTCATGGGCATGGAATATATGCCTACATCAAATATGGCTTTCCATGTGGTAGGGATATCTCCAGAGAAGACCCTAATTTACCTTATATGTGCTTCCGGGTTGCACTTACTTACACCACCGCATTTATATTTGCCCTCTATCGCCCCCACAACAACGGAGTTACTATCTTTAAGAGCATATCTGAGAAAATTGACCACATCCTGTCTGCTCATCCTTCGGCTAACATTCACATTTGTGGTGTCTTCAATGTCCACAATGTGGAATGGCTGACCCACTCTAACAAGACAGATCATGAGGAGAGATTCTGTCATGATTTCACCATTGCCTATGACCTCACTAAGATTGTTCACGAACCCACCCGTGTGGCAGATGCTACATACATCTCATTGTACTGAGATTTGGGAAAATCTATGTGATTGGTCAGAGTTTACTTTTAGGGAAATGTACCCTCATGCCAGGTTGTTCTGATAAAACACCTGTATATAAAGACCTTAGACACTCGATGATAGTGTCTAGTTGGCAATCAAGTTCTCTCCAGATGGGTTTCAAGTTCTTTCCAGTAGGCATTCAAGTTCTTCTCTATATATATATGTATATATATGCATATTTATTTATTTATAATTATATATTAGAATATATATCCATATAAAGTGTTATATATATCTGTATATATATATGCATATCCCTGTATGCATATATATATATGCATACGAATATTGGCTTAAGAGAGCTTGATAATGATACTTTAAACGGGCCTTATTATCGGGCTTGAAACCGACGGTACCAATGATCTGTCTCAAATAACAACTTTCTGTACACAAAATATAAATACGCTCTTACATTTTGGATTTTCCTTTTAATTGAGCACTCTGCTGGAATTATTTTTCATAAAAAAACTAATCATATATATATATATATACATATATATATATATATATATGTGTGTGTGTGTGTGTGTGTGTGTGTGTGTGTGTGTGTACGTGCGGATATCTGTGTTTCTCTATCGTTATCGTCTTACTTTCTGGAATCTTCTCACTTCAACGTCGCCTGCATAGATCTTATTCATTCTATTTTCATTCTTTTGAACCCTTTTTCCTCCGCAACTGGTTCCACGCTTCCGCGAAATCTTCGTTGTTGATGCATAACTCGACGGAGCCAATTCTAATCCATTACTTTGCAAGAGAAGGAAGAAATAAAAGAAAACATACCAGCGTCAGAAAATAGAATCTGGAAAGACAAGAAGAGGAATGTTGACGGCTAAAATATGGCTTGTAAAAAACCTGAAAAATAATTGCTTATAATTTCTATCTAAAATGCCGGGAAAATAATGGGGAGTTGCATGAGTCAGGAATAACAATGATTATAGAAGATGTCAAGGTTTGATGCATCCACTGAAAAATTGAGGCCTCGCATAATGTAATATAGTCATTCACAGATAGAGTCTTTCTCTCTATCACATATCTTCAGAGCGGGATTAGTTGTACTCGCCCCGAGCTGGGATAAAACTTGCAACCATCTAGTTAGTAATCAGCGACTCTAACTACTGGGCCAATAAACAAACTATATAATGCTCCAATTTCTTTAATTAGAAATAACTTTGCATTTTCGCTCATAGTATATGACGATATCACAAACGATACCGCTCAACCCGAGAAGGGGCATTTCAACCTTTAAAAAAAATCTGTAGTCTTTCATTGAAAAATACCTCTGTTTTGGAATTTTGAAAACGAAACCGTATTGTATATCATAGAACACCAGCAGTGTTGATCTCCCCCTATATTAAATTTAGTTTTTGCTCCAAATTTTGCCATACTATGTTTTTTTGATTATATATAATATATAATATGTTTAATTTTGATTGATATAATAGAAATAGTTTCTACCAAAGTACTTTGTCAATTTTTGGTCTACAGACTTGAAACTTACATCTGAGGGCTTTGGACCTGTGGAACAAATTTGATTTGGGTTTTAGTAAAAGTAGCTGCTAAGGGATCAGAGTTTAAAAATTAAAACTTGGCAGGCGAAAGTCGACTAAACGTGTTCCTTCTATGCATGGGGAAATATATATTTATACACGCTAGTTAGTGGGAGACCTTTGGGTATGATCGAGGACACACCTAGCCCCCCCGCCTCCTGATCGGAGTAAGTTGAGGTCATGGAAAGCCAATGACTGATGTAATATGGAAGCAAACAGAAATAATTCTGTTCATGGTTTCGTATTCGTTGTGCTGAGCAGAAGAGTCCTTTGGGTACGATTGTCAGGACAATCGCCCAGTATGGGCACTACCCGGACAGAAAGAAACTGCAACCTACTGTCTGTACAACTGCAAAGAAAGCTATGGCAATACATGAAACTATTTATTGGAGAAACAACGTGAATAGAGTTCTGCATCAGAACTCCTCGCTCGGTAAGGATTACCATGATTGACAGGTGGAACCTGATCGTCATCAAACTACTCCCCGACAATCAGAAAAGAACAACGACAGAAGAAACTAAGGACGACAGCGAGAAACATACGTTAACAGTCTGAACATTTGGGCAACATAAAAATTATGAGCAACGATAAATGTGTGAATGTGTCGACGGAGAGAGATGGCATAGCCACCAATGCCTGTATCAGACAGGATACCACTTGAATGAATAAATATATATAGAGCCAGAGCCAGGTACGTCTAATGTTGGAATACTGTTGCCACATCTGGGCAGGAGCTGCTAGAAAGGACTTATCCTGCCTTGATAGAGTTCAAAATAGACTTCGTAGCCTCGTAGGAGATGTCCCTTTTCTCTTCCTTGCAACCTCTATTTCACAGAAGAGATGTTACAAGTTTGTCTCTGATGTATCGTTATTTCCATGGAAAGTGCCTCCCTGAGCTTCAATAATTGATCCCACCTCGTCAAACTTTCACAAGAGAAACTCGTCTAGCTGAAAACATTATCAATAACCCCCACATTATTTATCTGTGCCTAAACCTAAACGTAGATTCCATGAACAAAGCTTCTTTCTTAGAACTGCACACCTGTGGAATTGTCTTCCGTTTTTCTGCTTTCCAGCTGACTACAATATGGTTGTCTTCAAGTCTAACGTAAACAAGTTTTTGATGAGCCGTTCCACTTGTTAACAAATTTACCAAATTTCCATTACTAGCGATTACTATATTGTCCAACTTCTACTGTACACTCTTTAACCCTTATCCTCGAGTGGCCTCTTGGCCTTGTTAAGTGGTGATGCCTATATATATATATATATATATATACAGTAAGTTATGAAAATATATATGGCAGTTAAGCTACACAGAATATTCCGCGTTTCATTCTCGTGATAATGAAGCCTGGCGAATTCTCACGAGAATGACACGCGGAATGTTATGTGTAGCTTAATTGCCATATATATTTTTATAACTTACTACCGACTCGTCTGACTAAAAAAATAAAATTAAAATTTTACCAGGATTGAATGTAGGTAATATAATATAAAAAAACCATCGTTCTACACCGTTGAGCTATTGATAAAACATTGTGTCATAAAAAAAAGTTTGCCTTACGTGTGAATACACTTTATGTAAGATTTCAAATGTTTAGATAAAAAATTGCCTGAAAAATTTGGTAGAGACCGCAGAGGTCATTTTTTTAAAAAACTTCGACCCCAATTTTTACTCCTTAAAATTTATTATTTTGGTCTAAAATCAAAATACAAAGTTTTACCCATGTCCAAGTTGCCTCCATCTGAAATTTCAAGTCTTTAAACCACAAAGCTAACATGAAGATTTGGTAGAATCTGCAAAAGGTAAAATCTTTCAACTTTAACCCTTTGGCAGCCAAATTCTCGCCCCCAAAACTAATTAAAATGCTTGCCGCATGTCTGAATACCCGTTATGTATAAATTTCAAATGTTTAGACCCAAAATTGGCTGAGTAGTTTACTAGACACCGCAAAGGTAAAATCTTTTGAACTTTCACCTCTTGGCAGCTCAAATTTTTGACCCAAACTTATTAAAATGATTGCCCCATCTCCGAATAACCGTTATGTAAAATTTAAAATATTTAGACAAGAAATTGCCAGAGCAATTTGGTAGAGACCGCAGCGATCAAATTTTTTTTAAACTTTGACCCCAATTTTGACTCCTTAGCATTTATTTTTGGGCTTAAATTAAACGTTTGATCCATATCCAAGTGACCTACACATAACATTTCAAGTATTTAGACCCAAAATTGACGGAGGAGTTTGGTAGAGTTTCCAAAGGTTAAATCGTTGATGTTTGACCCCTTGAGAGCTAAGCTTCTAGCCAAAAACCGATTAAAAAGATTTTCCCACGTCTCAATATCCCTTATGTCAAATATTGAGTCTGTAGAGCGATATTGACAGAGTTAATTTGAACAGACAGACACACACGCACATTTTTATTTTAATAGTTATATAGATAGATAAACAAATACTCCAAAATGTACTGCAACACAAAATAATAGTAGACATTGAGGAAATAGCATCCAGAAAGCACTTCATAGTATCCAAAAGTTTCAAATTAAAGCTTCACCACTGGCTGTAGTTTCGTACCATGCTCAGGATAAACTCTATATAACCTGTAGATGGGATCCCGACGTATATTATCACTCCCATTTAGAGTAAAATGTTAGTGCGAATAATAAGATGTGACTCTATACTCACTAAACTTTGAAATTTGCTACTCAATAAAATTACATTTGAAATCATATTCAGAACAGATTTTATTTATGCCATAGTTAAAACATTACTATGATGTTAACTGGTCAGAGTGGAAACAAGGGTTACTCCGTACTATTCAAGGCTATTCAATTGAAGATACTCTACCGTATGTAATTACGGTCATGTACTACATGAAAAGACACTGGAATTTTAGGAAGATCACTATCATTACAATAATTATATAAGCAACTGAACTCAAGAAAAAGAATTTATAAAACTACCTTTTGAATATATTCAGTGGACCAAGTGCAGTAGAAATTCAAACAATTACAATTAGGAGATTGTTACAATCTTAAAACATATCTCCGTTAGAGTGTCTGAAATAGCAGGAGGACGTCCAGCATAACAAAATAACATGAAAATTAAAAAAATGAGACAGAGAGATGATTAAACACCATATTCCCCTTCAAAAGACTAACATCAACTCAAAGTATTTTAAAGAGAATGGTATTTCTCTATTATAAAAAAAGAATATTATGTGAAATAAACCATATTTTATATTATAGCGTGACTAATATGAAACAAAATCGCAGCAAAAATATGATTCATTTCTGAAAAATGTTTAATTGACAGCTAAAGAGCCCGGATGAACAAGTAACGGCGAAAACTCTTCTAGCAAGTAAAAAATAAATAAATAAATAAATAAATTGAATAAATAAAATAAAATAAAAGTAAAAAAGTAAATAAAAACAACAAAAAATAAAAATAAATCAAGAATAAAATCAATAACAGAATAAAACAACACTAACAAAAAGCGACTGATAAAAAAAACATGAGAAATGAATCATTCGATATCAAACGAAAATATATAAACAAAAGGTAAAATGACCACGATTAGTTATTTTAGCAAAGATGGAAAGCGGAAACAAAGAATGCCCGTTTAAACTCGATAAATATCATGATGGAAAGCTTAAGCGAGAATTGAGGAGAATGAGTTTTCGAGGAAGAGATTTAGAGAATAAGAAATGGTGGTCAAAGGTTAAGAGATGATAACACTGATTGAGCATTTGGAATTAAGTAGAAAAGAAGGCGAGAAAGCAAAGGGGAGTGTGAAAGGGAGATGAGGTGGAAAAAGAAGGGATGAATAGGGGAAAGAGACAGGGAGAATAAATAGATTAAGTAAGATAAAGACGATTCAATAATAGAGTGGGCACGAGAGAGGAGAGAATGAGATATATTGAGATATATAATCTCTTCCTATATATATATCTATAAAAGTGAGATTGTGTGTCTGTCTGTGTGTGCACATATCCCTACCAAATCACTCTGTAAGTTTTGGTCTAAACATTTGAAATTTTACATAAAGTATATTCAGGCATAGGGCAAGCTTTTTAATCGGTTTCGGCCAGAAATTTGGCTGTTAAGGGGTTCTAGTCTAACGATTTGATCTTTGAAAACTCTACCAAACTCGATCGACAATTTGGGGTCTAAACACTTGAAATTTCAGGTTTAGGTTCCTTGGACATGGATCAAACTTTTTAACTGAATTTGAGCTCAATGCCCCCTTTTCAAAATTGGGGTTAAAGTTAAACAAATTGACCTCTCAGACAATTTTTGGTGGAAACATTTGAAATTTTACATAAAGTGTACTCAGAAATATGACAAGCTCTTTAATCGGACTTGGCCGAAAATTTGGCTGTCAAGGGGTCAAAGTTAAGAAGATTTGACCTTTGCGGTCTCTAGTAAACTATTTAACCAATTTTGGGTCTAAAAATTTGAAATTTTACATAAGGGGTATTCAGACATGCAGCAAGCTTTTTAATCGATTTTTGGGGTGACAATTGTGCTGCCAAGAGGTCAATTGATAGAGTTGACCATTGCAGACTACTCCGCCAACTTTGGGTCTAAACACTTGTAATTTGAGATGTAAGTTACTTGGACATGGGATAAACTTTTTAATATATATATAATATATATATATATATATAATTTGACTTAATGACTTTATCGATTTGTTTGCTTATAAAAAGTGATCTGTTTAGAAAAAACATAATACACACATAGACACGCCCCATTTCTTTATTAATTAAATTATAATATTTATGCATATTTTACTACCGGGCAACGTCGGGTACATCTACTAGTACATATATAAAATATGCGAGTCTTAGTAATGTTACCCACGCAAACAATTGTGTAAAAATGACAACTTGCTGCATAGCATTCTCTCTTTCTCTTTCCATATATATATATATATATATATATATATATATATATATATATATATATATATATATATATATATATATATATATATATATAAATTTTTTATATATTAAAATTCGGTGATATATTAATTGACTTAATTAATTAAGCTACATGGTTATCGGGTTTATGCGTATAATATTTTTGCAAAAATCCAGACAAAAATATAAACATTATATTGTGTATTACCTTATGTGTTACAATTGTTTCTTAACCATTTGGCCAAATTTAAGCATTATTTTATTAAAAAAGATATTCCAAAAAGACCTACTCTTCAGACACCAAAACACATTTATAATATATTTATAATATATTTATAATATATTTATAATCCTTATTTAAAAGGAAAAAGCAGTTAAGACTCATCTCTTTCATATCTATTTTATTTTATTTCTTTTTCAGGGATTATGAATATATTCATATATATATATATATATATAAATATATATATATATATATATATATATATATATATATATATATATGACAAATGGTTGAATAGTAGTTATTTTTGGAATATTTTAAAATAATTTAATGTTAAAATGTGTCCAAATCGTTACGAAACAATTGTAACACATCAGGAAATACACCATATGATGTTCTTATTTATATATTTGTATTCTTGAATTTTACAAAAATATTTTGTATATATACTAGTAGAAGTACCCGTCATTGACTGGGTTCAAAAACAGCCTACAGAAAATGGACTTTGATTGATGAAAGTATGACAGGTTATGAAAAGGAGGGGGTTGTAAAGAGATAGGTTTTGATACTCAAAAATTTTACCCTAAGCAAAATATGATGAAAGTAAAGATAATTTTCGCGAAAATATATTTTTTTATATCAACTTTGTTCCATTCGTAGCCAAGAATGACCAACAAAATGATGTTTCCTTACAAAGAGAAAATGTTATATATATAATGATATAAATATACAAGAAATAAATGATACCATCGTCAATAAAAGTTACTTTTATGGTAGTAAAGTTCATTGGTTTGTATTTTTAAGTAGTTTATAAAAATATTGTTTTTAATTCACGAACCGGTTTAAGAAAAAAATCAAAATGGCAGCGACTTTGAAATGGAGAGCCCCGTTTTCAATTTGAAGGAGGTGCACCTGAGCGTCCTGTGTTAACAATTTAAGAGAGTTCCTTCAACATAAGGAATATTTATAAACATTTTAAAGTTTTTCCGTTATTTTGTGCTTGAGGAATATTCGATTATGGCGTGTGTAGTTTATATAAACATTCATCAAGGTAGTTATCGCCTATAATTTCGTTTTAATTTCGGTTCGCTGAAATTATTTCAAGTAAAGAGCATTAAAACCTATTTCAAAACAAAAAATATATGAACTGAACTTTTATTGACTATGGTAACATTTATTTCTTGTATATTTATTTTTTCGGGTAGTCGTTTGATGGCGTTTCTGCTAAACACTCTTACTAAATAATGTCGACGAAATATCGACAAACAAAGAAAGAAAAACAGTTTTGAAAAATAATGGAGCTTTACTTACTTTAGTAAAATAATCCGAAACAGCAAAATGGGATATTAAAAAAGTAAACACATAATTACTTTAGTTTTATAAAGCAAAGACTCGATATAAATATGAATAAGAAGAAAATGGCGTCCTTTTCAAGCAGAACAGCTTCGTTTCAGTTTTACAGTATTGAACGGTGTAGTATTGCGCCGTCGGATTCAGGGTTATACTATTGTAATGTAAAGAATACGTAGAAAGGGTTGTAATCAACTGAATTCCTTCTAGTACACTGACAGAAAAAAAAACTTAAACAGATATATAAATAAAAAGGTTATGTAAATGTTTTTTAGAAAGACACGTAATCACGTGAGCAGGATTTTTCCTTCTTTTGACATGATAACAAGTAACATTCTTACTTTTTATTATTTATCTATTTATCTATTTTCGAAAGAGTGCCACATGCAAGTGGAAAAGGAAAAAAAAACAGAGTTATGCAAAATTTGTGTCGAGAATTGTCTAAAGTTTCGACATTTTTTTATTTTGGCTTTCACTTTAATAAGAACGTGAATTGGTGAGATGAATTTATTCAACACAATATGATTCCACTCAAAAGAATAAATAAAAGCTAACGTGAATTAACATTAAAGTTAAATAACCTTGTTAAACTTTGTGACATATTTACATTCTATTGAGGTCAGGCGCGAACGAACACCCAATAATTTTATTATACCATATTTCTTCAAACTGACACATAATTATCAAAGTATACTTACGTAAATAGATATGAAAAGTCTTTGTTAAAGTTTGTGTCATATTTCCATGGAGTACAGGCGCGAACGCAGACCCCACAATTTTATTATACCATCCCTATTTAAGTTGAAACATAGTTATCAATGTATTCTTATGTACATCTATATAAAAACCCTTGTAAACTTTTTTTTTTCATTTTTTATTTCCATACTTTGGGGGCCAGGCGCGAACGCAGACCCTACAATTTTTATGAACCACCGTTCTGCCAGATCAAACCTACCCATTCCTATGTCTCGATACATCTTCTATTATTATATGTAATCAATTTTATAAAATAGTCAACTATATAGGAGCCTATTCGTGACCAGGCAAACACACACACACACACACGTTCAGCTTTATATATATATATATATATATATATATATATATATATATATATATATATGTATATATATATATATATTGATGACAAAAATCCATAATTAAAATTCAAAATTGTTAATCCTACTTTTATTTCCTTCAGTATGTTAAAATGTTCAATTCTTGAGAGCACCTGTCCCGTAGTGCGGACAAAAAGCATAAACTAATGTAAAATTTTTAGTATTTTACGCCTGGACTCATAAGAAAAATATGAACTCAATCGCTTTCAAAAGAAAAGAAATAAAATGGAATTTGGACATAATTACATAAATACGAAAAGTAGTTGCACTGTCTTTTATGAGATTCACATCACACACACACACACACACACACACACACACACACACACACATATGTATATATAAGGCAATTTGTCTATGCATGTGGGGACTCCGTTGCCAATTAAAAAAAATACACAAGTGTGCTCCATGTGGCTGAGAGTGTTCTGAGATAGGTTTTGTATTGGAATGCCTCCGATAAGTATCAGCAGTTTAAAAAGATCCGATTAAAAAATGAATAGTCCGATTTAGACTTAAGTTAAACCCTTCTATAACCTAATATCACCATTATATTTGGGAAATTTTATCACTGCACAAGCAAACAGACCTATTGTATAATAGCTACGATATGTTCCTTCTTAAGACAAGGAAATGTTCGAAATGAAGTTTATGTCCAGAATACAATTGAACAATGATATTGGCATAAGGATTTTAGACTTTAATTTTAGTTATGATATAAAACTAATTTGATAAAAATAAGCAGTTCTCTACACCCCCGCATAAATAAATAAATAAATAAATATATATATATATATATATATATATATATATATATATATATATATATATATATATATATATATATATATATATATATATGCATGCGGAGGTGTACGCCGGCGCTCTCGTGTGCACCCACATCTAACCATAAATAAAACCCATTAATGAAAATGAAAATATTATGTATATGAGCCTGGGAATGAGTTTATGCTCATACTTATGTATAATCATGTCTAAATCGAACGAAAGTATGACGCCTATATACTCACAAATGAACTTAGATTTACATCTATGTAGACGAATATGTCTATACAAATAACTGCCTGTATATCTGGGTGTGTATGTGTGTGTATACACGCACGTGTACATCCACGTGTGCGTCCGTGTGTACATGAGGTATCGTTGTATATGTGCACGTACCTATGTTTACGTGTGTGGATGTGAGAGTATATGTGCCCGCTGCCTGCTGTCCACATACGTGTGTGAAAGCGTACAGCTGTATATATGTCGATGTATGTGTTCACGAGTATCAATATCTGTATGTGCGCATGTGCTTGCATGTATGCGTGGGAGTGCAAGTATGTCTGAATCAATATGCGCATGTAGGTCCGTGTATACGCCTCCTTGGGGGTATGGGTGTCGATATGTGCATGTGTCTGTGTATGAGCGCATCCATGCTTACGCACACGCACTCAATTTAGCACCCTAACGTAAATTTGACGTCAGCAGGAGAGGCGCGGGTGTCTATGCATTCATGCGCGCAAATGTGCATGTATTTGCACGCCAGGGCGGAAATGTATGTGTACATGTGAACGTTTCTTTAAGTATATATGTGTGTACGTGCGCATGTATGCGCTCGCGCGCATGGCAGCTAGCTAACCCTCTCCAAACACTTAACAACAAATGAAAACCAAATAAATAAACCGAATCATAGGCCTCCGAACCTAAGCGAACACCCAACAGGCCAAGGCATACTTATCCAGAAATCATCTCACCAACGAGACGCCAAAAACTTAAACATTAAGACTCGAATTTTAAAGTAACCCCCTCCTCCTACCCCCACACATCCCCCCTCCATGTATCCCTATGCCCTCAGCTACACCAGAAATTAACTTCCCAGACCCTCCCCCACAACCACCTAAGGTCCTTAAACTCCAAAACTAAAACATTACCGACATACCAAACACCCCCTCCCACCTTCTCCCTTGGTCCCTTCCTCCTTTTTCCGCTCTTCTCGCACCCTTCCCCTGACATCATTCACTCTTTCATCCCATCATAACGGACATTTCTGTAAAAGTCATAGGAAGCTACAGACGGCCAAATATATATATATATATATATTTTTAAAAGAGTGTAATCATCAACAATTGTGGGGGTTTCAGGCCTTTGTCATTTATCACGACAGTCTCTAAGTGGGGGTTCCCTCTAAATGGGACGAAATGGAGAAAAGAAAATTCTTGGGTGAGGGGGAGGGTGTTAGTGATTGAATTCTTGAATTGAAGATGTTTTCAATATGGAGACGCGCAGTTCCGTCAAGTGTACTCGATTTCAGCCCCTTTAGCTAGCTTCCAATATCCCCTACCCCTCCTATCTTTTCTTTTCATCCCTCACTCTAAATTTGACCCATCTTTGGGTAGGTAAGATATTCCTTTGCTCAAGATAGCAAATGATACATAGACATCAAAAATTCCTCTGTCGTAAGTATAACAGGCATGTTCCAAATCAACTTCGTTTTTCTCTTTGTCGTATTCGGCCCCGAGCAACTAGCACTACTAGTGTTTATATAAATACCGACTGTTTCTTCCATCGAACTCAATTTACTTATTTACAAAGAATTTTGTATTATGCTAGCATATCAATGATATTGCAATATATCTCAGATATTAATTTTCAGTTTGAGAATATAACATACATTTTATTTAAACGGAATTTTCTCTCAGAACTATATTTCTAGCATGGAACGTCTTTACACAGAAAAAAAAAACAATGACAATATCTGTAAACAAGTTTATCTGCGACCAAAGTAAATAAGAATTTATAAGAAATGAACCAATTTCAAATACGTCATTGAAATGTGAAATATTTGCACAGTAAAGTGCATATTATGTAACGCGGGAAAGAGGTTGGTTTGTCATTCAGAATTTGAACAGGTCTTATCAAGGAAGATAATAAAAATTACAACATTTTAAAAATATTTATTAATTCTATTTCCTCCATTGTTTGTCATTTTATATCCAAATTATTTGTACTTCCCTGTATGTGCAATTTTAGTTTCCTAATTATAATACGGAACATAAAACCAAATATAATTTTAATGTACGATTATATTTAAGGTTTTAACCTGATATGATTATCATTCTTCTTCTTTTTCTTTGTATTATTATTATTATTATTATTATTATTATTATTATTATTATTATTATTATTATTATTATTTTTATTATTATTATTATTATTATTATGATGATGATGATGATGATGATGATGATGAAGTAAGAACAACTGAGGATGGCAAGGTAGAGGTATGGTGGGACAAAAGTGTCATAGCAACCAAGCAATTGGAACATAATCGTCCGGATTTGGTCGTCATTGACAAAGTCTAAAAAAACTGGCAGATTGTAGACTTCTCAGTACCCTGGGCCAAGAATGTGAGAGAGAAGGAGAATAAGAAGTGGAGCAATTGTGTTCCATTGGCTTGGAGATAAGGCGTATACACTGGGTTAAAACATAAATAATCCCGTCGTAGTTGGTACACTAGGTGTAGTATGACGTCGTCTGGAAGGACAATTTAAAAAAAAAAAAAACTACAAATGGCCGATGTTTTAAGCGGCCTTCAGAACTCTGCTATTGTAGGTACAATCAACATCCTTAGGAAAACCCTTGATCTTTGAAGCTCCTGGTTTGAAGCCGGGATTTAGGGAAATCCTCTGGAAAGGGATCCTATCCCTTTCCAGAAAGACGTTGATAAACGAAATCAGAATTATTATTATTAATTTCATACTCACTAACAAAAAATTATTCAAATGGTTATTAATAAATGTTCTATCTGCCATCCGAGCGAATGATCTTCAAGAACATTATCAATTTCTGGTTCAATATACTTATTGATAATATGTAACAAAACAGCTTCTATGGCTAATATTAAAATAACCTTTGGTTGGTTTGCTTTATAGCATTTCTATTCATTTCAGTATATGTAATATTAATGATGGCGACTTTGTGCAAAGAATAATATACGATTTAAAAGACTTGCGAGAAACAATAAATGTTATTAGTATTTGAAAGGACTACAATAGATCAGTGACAATTGCAAATTAGCAAAACCGAGTTTATATTACGTGAAAACAAAATCTATTCAGCGATTCAGATATTGGAAAACGCCCACACACTGGCCCTTTTCAAAGCTACAAGGGCCAGATATAATCTTCTGGATGGACAGCAGGATTTCGACCCTGCATGACCTGTAAAGCTACAGCAGTTTCGACTATTGTGGCTCTATTCTATAGTACGGATGCGGACAGAGAATGAGAAATGAGGAGAGGCATCTTTTACGGAAGCTGAGATCATTGCTCCTCCGCATCAGCGACGCATAACCCGTTGCTCCCATTGTCACAAGAAATGTCATGATCTTATCGACCTTGTAGGAAATCAATGGCTTCGGTATAGAAAGTAGATTGTGGATGGGAATAGCTTTCCGAAAACCTAGGATCACGAGTTATGAAGCCGACAATGATTATCCGGCGTAAGCAAGTGAATCTGACAGTATATATATATATATATATATATATATATATATATATATATATATATATATATATATATATATATATATACTAATAATAAAATAATTCGCAATACAGTAAACAAACTATGAATCCCAATCATAGAAACCACATCACAAACTAGAAAACAAACATTAAAAACAAGAAAACATGTTTATAAAAATACAATATATAGTTTGCCTTCTGTCCGAAGAGACTGAACCTAGTTTAAAATTGTGTCTCTATTCAAAATTTGCTGGTGTTGAGTTAGGTTAAAATTCTGACGAAATTCTCTTCGAACAGCTATGACTGACATTACTGTTCATATTTCTCTCGTACAAAACACTCTTACGTTTTATTGTCTAAATTTAAAATATCTATCTGAAATAAAAAACAAAGAGAGAGACAAAGAGTGAGAGAAAAAGAGTTGACAAACATATATACAGAAAGAGAGAGAGAGAAAGAGAGATAGAAAGAGAGAGAGAGAGAGAGAGAGAGAGAGAGAGAGAGAGAGAAGATAAAAACTGTTGTAGATAATGTTGACGCCGGAAAATGTTTTTTTTTTATTTCGGCAGAAAAAATAAATTTAAAAAGCGAACGAGCGATTAATCGAAAGAGAGAGAAGAGAAAGAAAAAGGAAAGAGAGAAAGAGATAGATAGATAGAGAGAGAGAGAGAGAGAGAGAGAGAGAGAGAGAGAGAGAGAGAGAGAGAGAGGAAATAAAACTTTTGTAGGTAGTGTTGACGCCGTAAAATGTTTGTTTTTTATTTCGGCAGAAAAAAGAAATGTAAAAAGCGAGCGAGTAGGGAAGAATATATCCAGAAAGATAGAGAGAGAGAGAGAGAGAGAGAGAAAGAGAGAGAGTAAATAAGCACTGTTATAAACCATGTTGACGCCGTGAAATGTTTGTTGTTTCTTTCGGCATAAAAAGAACATTACACGGCGAACAGTATCCACATCAGTTCCCCCATCTCTATAAGCATCGTGTAATTTTCGCTAAGTCGCTTCGAAATCGAAAAATAAACAACGGTACCCGTACATATTTCCTATATATATATATATTCTTCCCAACATTCTCTCTCACTCTCTGTCTCTCTTTCTCATTTTCTCTCACTCTCTATCGTGTTCGTTTTTTATGTCGAAGAAAAAACATTTCCCGGCGAACAATATCCACACACGTTTTTGTTTCCTCTCTCTCCCTCTCTGTATATATTCTTCCCAAATTTCTCTCTCTCCCTCCTTCGCTCGCTCTATTTCTCTCATAGTCGAAAACCTATGCAGACAAGATTAGTAACATGATTGAAATCTATCTCATCGTAGGAAAATATGTAAGTAATTTAAATCGTATGTAAGTAAATTTAAATGTACATGTAAAAATTATTAAAAAGATTAAAGTTATAAAACAAAGTTAAAGAAAACAACAACAAAAAAGCATCGTGTAATTTTCGCTAAGTCGCTTCGAAATCGAAAAATAAACAACGGTACCCGTACATATTTCCTCCCGGTCTTGACTGGCGGCGGTAAGTGGACTTAATATTTAGGGTTAAAATAGGAACTGCTTCCTCTAAAGATTGCTGTGATTGCGGTGATGTTGAACCTAGGATTTGCATCTAGGATTATAACAACTAAATGTGTCTTAAATGTCGTTCTAAAGTTTCATAAGATAGTGGCTAATAGTCTAAACATAATAAATTTTCATGTGGCATCTGTTGTTTCAAACTTACTGTACTTTGGTCAAGAGGAGAATTTCTGCAATCAAAATATTATATATAGAGATAACATGGCATGTTTTGCAAAAAACAAAAAAAAAAAAATACATATTTGATGTATTTTTATAATATGGGGCAGAGTAAAAGAAATTTATGAAACACATATTGCAGGGTGGAACGATAAAATTGTCACCCTATAAAGACGACATGATTCTATTTCCGTTTTATTAGTGAATACCATCTACTAGTTGACCAGTTGTGTGCAATTCCAAAGAGCGATATTAGCCTTATATCATTTCTGAAAGTGACACAATATTCAACAAGTGATATCGGAAATGCGCCTCTATACAATTCAAGCTCTCTACCGATCCAAGTTATGACAACAGAACCATCGCCAGCATCCTCAAAATGCAAATCCGGACGGTTTAACGTCCGAGGGACGTGCTCAAGGTGATAAAAGCAAAGTTTCCGGCCACAGTTATAGTCTTTGTTGTAATTTCAAATGAGAGCCACATCATTTCACCTCACACCGAAGTCGGCTTAAAAGTAAACACCAAACTGTACCTGAATGTGCTGAAGAGAGTGATAATCCTCTGGTGCAGTCAGGTGGTCACTGACAGACCCTGGGTGTGGCAGCAGGACACTGCTCAGGCCCACAAGTTCAAAGAGACTCAGGCTTGGTTTCAGGAGTGCGACGACTTTGTATCTTTCTCTCACTGGCTCCCTTCCTCCTCCTGGACTACTTTGCATAGTAATACGTTGAAAACATCACTAAAATGACCTCCCACAACATCTAAGCCAGCCTGATCGTCGCCATCCGCCGAGTATTCGCCGAGTAATCGCGGGCTCCCGTCGGCGCTTGTCGAAGGCATGCTTCCAGTTCCGGTCGCGTATCAAGGTGTTGATTGAGGCTGAAGACGATTACAATAGATAAATGTCAGCTCTACTACATAAAAAGGTTACCTGAATTTTTTTTCAATAAAAGTTTTAAAATAAATCTGTAGCTAATTTTTATTTATTGCGGACTATTATCATCATCTTTTCCTTAGTTGTTTCACTACGTTTCGGCCAACTATTCCTCTGACCTTCGTCAGAGGGTAACCGCGACGGATAGGATATTACTTATCTCAATGAATTCCAATTAAAATAATATAACTCTGTAGTTTTTTAAGGTGACAATTTTATCGTTTCACTCTGTATTTCTTCCCCACCACGTATACAGGGCGTCTCAATAAAATGTATACATTATTTAAATCACCATAAAACCAACATTTATTATAAGAAAGAAAAGTCACATACATCAGAATGTGAACTAATATAAAAAGCAGCTAATTACCAAAAGTGTTAAAACTGTTGGCCATTTTGGTCCATGACGCTTACTGATTGAATCGAAAACGTTCCTAATCAGTCCAGTTTGTATGTTGACTCATCTTCTTTCAATGGGTGCTTTCAACTCATTCATTGTAGCTAGTTTTGTGGTGTGAACCCTGTGTTTAACATGACTCCCCCCAAACAAAAGAGAAAAATCCATGGTGAGGGGGTCAAAATATTTTGAGCGTGAACAGTACTCGATACTTCCTCTTCGTCCTATTCATCTATTTCGCAAAATGTTCTCTTACGTCATGATGATAGTGGGTAACTGCTCTATCCTGCTGGAAGCGCCATTATGTATTCCTAAACATCTCTTGGGAACGTGAACGTGACATAGCGTATTCATGTAGAAAGTTGAGACATTTAAAAGTGTTTCCATTTCACTGGGGCACCCTATATATATATATATATATATATATATATATATATATATATATATATATATATATATATATTAAACATTCGTTTTTTCAAGTATTTATTAGTTTTTTGTTACAGACACTATTGTCTCTATGCTTACGCATTCTTTAGTGAAAGAAATGATATTTACAGCTTTTTGAAAGAATTCTAACTTTATTGCAAATTCATATGTGACAATAGGAAAAAGGAACGTTGAAATTTGGTTTCAAATCGGCGGGCATACGCAGTAAGCTTAGTCATATTGTCCTCTTTTTTATTTTTTTTTTAATTCAATTTTCACCCCAAAAAAGGCACAGTGCCACTTTGAAGCAGGGGGCTACTATCAGGGACTTAATTAGCGGGGTCATTATGAAGGGAGATGAGTAGAAAAATGTTTGTAAACATTACACTTGAACTTCTGCATATCGGTGCAGTTGGGAAAGCAGAATCCCGGAAAGGAGTTCCAAAGACTCGCAGTTCTGGGGAAGAAACTATTGGAGTAAAAAGCTTTCTTGCACCTAGGGATCTCTACTGTAAAGGGATGAGACTTAGTAGCTTGTCGAGTTTGTCGGGGGTAGTTACGTCGGGGAGGTACAAGTGTTTGCAGTTCGTCAGAGCATTCACCATTGAAGTATTTGTAGAACAGGCAGAGGGATGCAACATCTCGTCGATGGGACAGAGGCTGAAGCCTAGATGACAGTTCAGGACATATCAGGTTGGCGACTCTCTTTTGAACCCTGTCCAGGAGCGAGAGACAAGCAGCAGATGCACCAGCCCAGATGTGACAACAGTACTCCATACATGGGCGAATGGTGGCCTTATAGAGGTATAGGATACTGTCAGGCGTAAGTAGTTTTCTAGCACGGTAGAGGGAGCCAACCTTCCTTGCAGCAGCCTTGGCAATGCTCTCAATGTATCTATTCCAGATCATATTGCCTGTAAACGTTAGGCCGAGGAGCTTAAAAGAAGTACTTTCAGGCAATGTGTTCTTGGCCATTGCTATTGGTGGTAGAGAAGGTTTCGTGTAGTTATTGAAGGAAACAGCTTAGTCTTAGCAGCATTGAATGTGACCAACCATTTTTGTCCCCATTCCACTACGGATTGGAGATCATCCTCTAGTGTTTCTGCAATTTCCTTGGATATGTGTTCATTTGTTTTCCCCTCATATCTGTTATAGAGAGTGCTGTCATCGGCAAATATACCCATCTCCGAAACAATTTTATCAGGGAGGTCATTTATGAATATCAGGAATAATAGAAGTCCAAGTATAGACCGCTGAGGTACTCCCGCATTTATGTCATATTGTTTAGATGTACGACCGTCGAGGACAACTTTGATTTTTCTATTACTTAAGAAGGATTTAGTTACATTATGAATTCTTCCAGTGATTCCATATGATCTAATCTTCCTTAGAAGACTATCGTGCTATACCCTGTCAAAAGCCTTAGATATATCAAGGGCCACCTCTCTACCCTCCCCTGTTTTGTCCAATGAACGGTATATACGTTCAGAAACTACAGTTAAGATATCTGCTGTTGAGTGGGCTTGCCTGAATCCATATTGTTTGTCAGTCAGGAGTTTAGCAGCTGTTAGGTGCTGAACTAGGGCTTGATTAACTAAGGACTCAAATATTTTGGCGAAAAGCGGGAGGAGGCTAATGGGGCGATAATTTAGTGAGTCAGTTCTTTCACCAGAATTCTTGAAGACTGGTACCACAGAGGCGGTTTTCCAGCAGTCGGGAAAACAAGATTCGTTAAGGCATTTATTGTAAAGTTTGGGCAGAACTGGAGCAACCTCGGCAGAGCATTTTTTTAATAGCACAGCCGGGATGAGATCTGGTCCACATGCTTTTGAGGTGTCTAGGTTTTTTATAATAGCATGTACCTGAGAAGGGGTGATTTTCAAATCGTCTAGTGTAGCGTCTGTTCGCAGAGGAAAATCAGGGAGTGAGTGGTGTACCGAGTTCAGTGTGGAGTTTGAGGCAAACTGGCTGGCAAGCAGATTAGCCTTGTCATTGCCGTGAAAGCAACCTCATGATTGTTTGATAGTGGAGGAATAGTTGACTGTCACTTATTTACTACGTTGTTGTAGATTTTCCAAAATCCCGGGTTCCTAATTTCTGTGCTTCGATGCGTTTTCTGGTGGTTTCAGAGTAATCTTTCTTAGCTGTCTCTATCACTCTCTTACAATTATTTCTAGCTTCTATAAACTTCTGTTTATTTGAGCTGGACTTATGTCGGTTGAATCTGTGGAACGCATGCTGCCTTTGACAAATGGCAGCTGCACAAGCAGAAGTAAACCATTGGGGAGAGTGGGGCTTGCTATAGAATTTCCGTGCGGGAACATGTGCTTCAATTGCAGTTTTGAACCATTCAGTGGTCTCATTTGCACACTGTTCCGCTGGAAGAATAAAGATATTTTGCCATGGGCATCTCTGATGAGCTCCCTGATGGCTTCCCAATCAGTCTTTTTGTAATACCTCATTGTTTTGAGTAGTGGGTCTTCAGTTTTAGGGCGAGAATTTAGGCTGATTTCTACCATTATCACAGCGTGATCAGCATTCCCGAGTGGGCTGTGGGCATTTGTTGTACAGTCATCGGGAACCGTTGTCAGAAAGAGATCTAGAAGTGAGGCATGTTGATCTTGCTGGTCTGGGAAACGTGTCGGAAATGTAACCAACTGAGATAGGGAATGGGATATAGAGAAGCTATGTGTTGTGCTACCAGCTACGTCTGTGTGATTAGAGAATCCTAGCCAGTTACTGTGGTGGACATTGAAGTCACCAAATACATGTATTTGTGCGCTAGTATCGAGGGAGAGTGCTATATCTATGCTATCTGAGACTTTGTTTATTAGGGTACAGTCTTGATTTGAGGGAGAGCGGTAGAGAAAATATAAGTAGCTAATATTGTGTTGCATATTTAGTCTGAAGCACATAAAGGCCTGGCCGTCTGATTCTAGTTTTATTTCTCTAGTCAGGGGGAGGGTGTTACGAATATAGACTCCAAGCCCATGCATATGTCTGTCTGAGTCCTTACGGTAGAGTGGGAGATAACCAGGCATGTTAAAGTGGTTAGAGGGAATGGAGGAATGAAAGTTAGTTTCACTTAATGCTAAGATATCCGGGGTGTTTACAAGGAGAAATGACTCAACATAATCTAAGTTAGTTCTAAGCCCGCAGATATTAGTAAATGCAAGCCTCAAGGGGGGAAGCAGGTTGGTTTTCTTTGAGTTTGGTCCTGGTTTAAACGTAACTTTTGCTTGACCTGTCATTTAATTTTATTTAAAAGTTTCAGTTAGGGTGAGTGAGTGACGGAGTGCTGGGCAAGAAGTTGTGCAGAATACCAGACATGCAATACAAGTAGACCATCATCTGTCCTCACCCACAGGATTGTGGCCTCAGGAAAGCCCACCGGGGATGAGTGCAGGGTCCCTTTCCATGCGCGACATGGCACTACAAAAATCCCGATATTTTACAACTGTTGATGGAGCAGCCGCCAATAAGCGCTACCAAAGAGTTAGGACGCCTGAACTATCAGTCGGAAACAGCAGCCAGGAACTGTCAATCCGGTACCCTCAATCCATTAGGCAAAGCCAGCCCAGTCCAACTGCACCGAGATATATGACACTGAAGCACCCCACTGTGCCCAGTTTCGGGGGATAGGATGTGGCGGGAGCGGGGAAAAGCGGCGTTCATTGCCCCAGTCAGGAAACAAGGTTGACCACTGGGTGATTCAGACGAGTCCCTGTGATAGTACCTCTACGCCTGGCCAATAGGCAAAGAAGGAGTATGAAAGCCGGGCGATAGACAGAGCCTATATCCTCCTTAAGCAGTTTAGGTTTGCCAACCGGTGATTTGTTTGAGTCACCAGCTCTAGGAAGGTTGTCGTCCAGGACTGAAGAGGTCTCCCTCCCCTAGGTTTAGCTTCAGAGTTTTCCTTCTCCTAGACGGATGACCTGGGAAGATCTACGGGTCCATCAGCTCCGAGGGGGTTCGCTCCGCGCCTGGGTCCTAATCCAGGTATTTCTGCGACCCCGCATGGGTAGTTAATATTTATTGGTTATTTAGATTAATATCTCCTGAAAAAAATCGGATATTTTTGTTAGCTTCTACAGAAAATTTTCACTCCTTAAACGTGGTTAAATAAGGAAATTACTGTGCTTATCATTTTAATTTTTACTGGGAGAGGGTATAGGTAAAAATTCATGCAGTGGAAGCAGCTAAATTTGCAACAGCATTGGATTGAGAGAGACGAGTTAATGTATGGTTATAGTTTTGTAAGTTTAGGAATGTATGGTTATATATAGTTTAGTAGGTTTAGGAATGTATCGTTAGATATGGTTTAGTAAGTTTAGGATTAGGATAAAGTGTTAAAGTATGATTTACTTGCTATTAGAAATTATGATTTGGTGCCCAAACCGAATGTTTACTAAGACTGAAAGATAAGATATATGCTCAGTAAAGATACAAGAGAACATTTGATATGGAGTACAGTTATATATAGGTTATTGCATATTCTATAAGTATAGTTAAATATAGATGGATGGATAAGTAGTATTGTATACCAATGCATGAAATTTTAGACAATTTGAGTAAGTTGCCTTCAGACTTCAACAAAGGAGAATGACTTCGCCTTTCTCTTAATATCCGGAAGTTTGTATTTCAATGAGTACCAGTTTAGTTTGTGTAATAATTATTGCAATACCATCTCTTAACAAAGAGATATTAACGGTTGCTGTTCATTATAGATTATTTAAGTTCATGTATAGGACTATGGCTAGTAAGTATTTACTTAGAAGCTTAGTTATGTGTTAGGAGTTATAATCAGGAGCATGCCTAGGAAATCTTTAGGTGTTAATGGGTATCGATTGACGAGTCTGTTAGGGTCAAGGGAGGAGAGCTAGGACCCCTCTAAGTTAGGTGAAACGGATTAGGTTTAATGGCAACTTGGGAAATAGAGCAGTTTAATTTGTTAATGATCAGGAGAAAGAGAATTTAAGTAAAGAATAAAAAGGTTTGTCATGCAAAACAGACAAGGCACTCATCTTGGCGGCAAAGTATCTATAGGATTTACTTAGTATACAAGCAGCGGTAATTTGCAGTTTTGAGAGTAATTTTAGGTACAATAGTTTCATGGTTTATTGTACAAGTCCGTAGTCTACGTCAGAGACGAAGCACTTCTAATATTGTAACTGGGTTTATCTAATTTTAAAAGTAGTTTAATAGAGTATTATGAGGTGTTCTAATTAGCTTAGGGATAGAATGAAAATGTAAGGTAATATTCAAAGTGATACAAGGAACTTCATGAGGATTAGATATATGATCACTGGATGTTGAACTGCTCAGGAGAATTCTTGTATCTATTCAGAAGGATATCTTGGTGATATAAGATTTGTGAAATTAAGAGTCTGAGTCTTATCTATCTATCTATCTATCTATCTATCTATCTATATATATATATATATATATATATATATAT